>NW_027445545.1:0-40838 GCF_035582795.1 Mycteria americana | reverse complement strand
AGATCTTGGGCTCCCCCCAACCCCTCCATCAGGGTCCTCCCACAGCACCTTATGGGGGTGTCCTCCCCCAACTCTTGGGTCCCCACCTAAATTTTGGGGTCCCCCCCACCCCCAAACCCCCTATACCCCCCCAACCCCATATCAGGGTCCCCCCGCATCCCACTATTGGGGTGTCCCCCCCCTTCCCCAAACTCCTGGGTCCCCCCCAAACTCCGGGGACCCCCTCTATAGATCTTGGGCTCCCCCCAACCCCTCCATCAGGGTCCTCCCACAGCACCTTATGGGGGTGTCCTCCCCCAACTCTTGGGTCCCCACCTAAATTTTGGGGTCCCCCCCACCCCCAAACCCCCTATACCCCCCCAACCCCATATCAGGGTCTCCCCACATCCCACTATTGGGGTGTCCCCCCCTTCCCCAAACTCCTGGGTCCCCCCCAAACTCCGGGGTCCCCCCTATAGATCTTGGGCTCCCCCCAACCCCTCCATCAGGGTCCTCCCACAGCACCTTATGGGGGTGTCCTCCCCCAACTCTTGGGTCCCCTCCTAAATTTTGGGGTCCCCCCCACCCCCAAACCCCCTATACCCCCCCAACCCCGTATCAGGGTCCCCCCGCATCCCACTATTGGGGTGTCCCCCCCCTTCCCCAAACTCCTGGGTCCCCCCAAATTCCTGAGTCCCCCCCCCCCATACACACATCCTGGGGTCCTCCCCCCCCCCGTATGCCTGGATTCCCCCTTAGATCTTGGGGTTTGGGGGGGTCCCGTCCCCCCCCAAATTTCGGGGTGTCCCCCCCCCTCACCCGATGCAGGATGTGCTGGCGGTGACAGTGTCCCAGGCCCCTCAAGGTCATGGCCAGCAGGGCCCGGACGCGGGGGGGGGGACAGGGGGGCGGGGGCGGCTCGCAGGAGCCCCCCCAAATCTCCCACCAGGAAATCGAAGGCCAGGACGACGGCGGGACCCTGGGCGAAGGCAGCACGGAGCCGGACCACCTTGGGGGGGGGGGGGGGCACGGAGAGGGGTTAGGGGGGACCCCAAAACTGGGGGGGACCCCAAAACCCTGGGGGGGACCCCAAAACCCCCCGGGGGGGGGGGAGACCCCCATATTCTCTCATAGGAGAATCCCGATATAGGTTGGGGGGGGGCATATAGGAGATGAGAGAAGGGTATGAGCGGTTTGGGGGGGCTCTGAGGGGTTTGGGGGGGACCCAGGAGTTTGGGGGGGACTCAGAGGTCCAGGAGAGGAGGGGGGACCCCCAAATCCTGCTGTGGGAGGAGCCCAAAACCCTGGGGTGGACCCCAAAACCCCCCGGGGGGGGGGGGGGGGGGGAGACCCCCATATTCTCTCACAGGAGAATCGTGATATAGGTTGGGGAGGGCATATAGGACATGACAGAAGGGTATGAGGGATTTGGGGGGGCTTTAAGGGGGGCTCTGAGCAGTTTGGGGGGGACCCAGGAGTTGGGGGGGGACTCAGAGGTCCAGGAGAGGAGGGGGGACCCCCAAATCCTGCTGTGGGAGGAGCCTGATGGGGGTTTGGGGGGGTACAAGGGGGTTGGGGGGACCCCAATATCTAGAGGGGGACCCAGGAGGGGGGGGGGGGGGGAATTAGGGGTCTACAAGAGAGGGGGACCCCCCAATCCTGCTGTGGGAGGAGCCTGATGGGGGTTTGGGGGGGCACCCTAAGATGTAGGGGGGGACCCAGGTGTCGGGGGGGGTTGGGGGACCCCCAAATCCTGCTGTGGGAGGAGCCTGACATGGGTTTGGGGGGGGGGGTATAGTAGATGAGGGGGGGTATAGGGAGTTTGGGGGGGACCTCAAGATCTAGAGGGGGACCCAGGAGTTTAGGGGGGTCCAGGTGAGGAGGGGGGGACCCCTAAATCCTGCTGTGGGAGGAGCCTGATGGGGGTTTGGGGGGGTACAAGGGATGGGGGGGACCCCAAGATCGAGAGGGGAACCCAGGTGTTGGGGGGAAGACGCAGGAATTCGGGGGGGGTCCCCAGTATCTGGGTGTGGGGGGGGCTCTAACATGGAATTAGGGGGGGTACAGGAGGTGAAGGGGGGACCCCAAGATCTGGAGGGGGAGCCGGGGGGGGGGGGGGGGGGGCACACACTCACGTGGGGGTGGTCCTCGATCTCCCGCAAGGCTTTGATCTCCCGCAGGGTTTGGGGGGGCACCCCCTCTTCGGGGCGCCGCAGGGGGACCTTCTTCAGGGCCACCATTTCACCTGTCTGGGGGGGCAGGGGTGTTTGGGGGGGGGGGGACCCAGACCCACAGACACCCCAAAAAGGGGACCCGGGCCCACAGAGCCCCCCCCAAAAAGGGGACCCGAGCCCACAGAGCCCCCCCAAAATGGGACCCAGGCCCACAGACAGCCCCAAAAAGAGGACCCAGGCCCACAGAGCCCCCCCAAAACGGGACCCAGGCCCACAGACAGCCCCAAAAAGAGGACCTGGGCCCACAGAGCCCCCCCCAAACAGACCCAGGCCCACAGAGCCCCCCCAAACAGACCCGGGCCCACAGACACCCCCAAAAAGAGGACCCGGGCCCACAGAGCACCCCCAAAAGGGGACCCAGGCCCACAGAGCACCCCCAAAAAGAGGACCCGGGCCCACAGAGCCCCCCCCCATAATGGGACCCGGGCCCACAGACACCCCCAAAACAGATACAGACCCACAGAGCACCCCCAAAATGGGACCCAGGCCCACAGAGCCCCAAAACAGACCCAGGCCCACAGAGCCCCCCCAAAACAGACCCAGGCCCACAGAGCCCCCCCCAAAATAGGACCCAGGCCCACAGACACCCCCCAAAACAGACCCAGGCCCACAGAGCCCCCCCCAAAATAGGACCCAGGCCCACAGACACCCCCAAAAAGAGGACCCGGGCCCACAGAGCCCCCCCCAAAATAGGACCCAGGCCCACAGACACCCCCAAAAAGAGGACCCGGGCCCAGAGAGCCCCCCCCCAAAATGGGACCCAGGCCCACAGACACCCCCAAAATGGGACCCGGGCCCACAGAGCCCCCCCAAAATGGGACCCGGGCCCACAGAGCCCCCCCAAAACAGACCCAGGCCCACAGAGCCCCCCCCAAAATAGGACCCAGGCCCACAGACACCCCCAAAAAGAGGACCCGGGCCCACAGAGCCCCCCCCAAAATGGGACCCAGGCCCACAGACACCCCCAAAACAGACCCAGGCCTACAGAGCCCCCCCCAAAATGGGACCCAGGCCCACAGAGCCCCCCCAAAACGGGACCCAGGCCCCCCCCCCAGCGCCCAGCCCCACCTCCCTGTCTTTGGCCTTAAAGACGACGCCGTGGGCGCCCTCTCCGATGCGGCCCAGCACGATGTACTGGTCCATACTGGTGGCGCTGGAAGGGATGAGGTGGAAAGCAGCGGGGCATCATGGGATGCTGGAGGACCGACCCCCTCCGACCCACAATGCCCCGCGCGGCTCCCCCCCCCCAGGTACCTGGCGGCCCACTGGCAACCGCGCCCCCCCCCTGGCAACCAGGCCCCGCCCCTAGAAACCCTGCCCCGCCCCTGGCAACCCCGTCCCGCTCCCCGGCAACCTCGCCCCGCCCCTGGCAACCAGGCCCCGCCCCTAGCAACCCGGTCCCGCTCCGCGGCAACCGCGCCCCGCCCCTGGCAACCAGGCCCCGCCCCTAGCAACTAGGCCCCGCCCCCTGCGACCGGCATCCCCCGCACCCTGGCAACCACATCCCGCCCTTGACAACGGCGGCCCCGTCCTCCGCCGCCATTTGGCCGCGCCGCGTTCTGATTGGTCATCCCTTCTGCGCGGGGAGGGAGAACGGGCGGTGATTGGTCGGTGGAAAGGCTCCGCCCCTTTCTCCTCAGGCCGGCGGCGTCGCTCCCCCTCAGCGCGGGCAGACGGCGGCGGCGCCGGGGGAAGGTTCGGGGCCGGGGCGGGGGGGATCCGAGCCGGGGTCCCGGGGGGGTCCCCACGGCCACCGATCCCCGTGTCCATCCCGTCTCCCTCCCCCCCCCCAGGATGGCGGCGCTGCCGCCGCGGGAGTTCGCGGCGCAAGTGCTGCCCGGCTGTGTGGTACCGACGGCGCGGCAGGGCCTGGCCCAGCTCTGGCCGCTGCTGCTGCTCTGCCTGGGGGCTCGGCTGCTGCACCGGCTGCGTGAGTGGGGCGGTATCGGGGGGGGACGACAAGGAGTTTGGGGGGACCCAGGCGTTGGTGGGAACACCCAAGAATATGGGGATGCCCAGGCATCGGGGGGGGGGGGGGCAGGAGCTTAAGGGGACCCAGGTATTTGGGGGGACCCCAAGGCAATGGGGGGGACCCAGGCATTGGGGGGAACCCAGGAGTTTAGGGGGACCTAGGCATCAGGGGGGGACCCAGGTATTGAGGGGGGCAGGAGTTTGGGGGTACTCAGATATTGGGTGGGGGGCACCCAGGGGTCTTGGGGGCAATGCAGGGGTCTGGGAGGGGGAGGGCAAGAGGAGTTTAGGGGGACCCAGACATTGGGGGGGGGGGGTACTCAGGGGTCTGGGGGGCATGCAGGGGTTTGGGGGGGTCAGGGGTTTGGGGGAGAGACCCAGGCATTGGGGGGAGGCCCACCCAGGAGTTGGGGGGGGCACCCAGGAGTGGGAGGGGGACCCAGACATTGGGGGGGGGTCACCCAGGGGTTTGGGGGGGGCACACAGGAGTTTGGGAGGGGCACCCAGGGGTTTGGGGGGGGGCACCCAGGCATTGGTGTGGGGCCACCCATGAGTGGAGGGGGGACCCAGGAGTTTGGGGGGGGCCACCCAGGAGTGGGAGGGAGACTCAGACATTGGGGGGGGGCCATCCAGGGGTTTTGGGGGGGGCACCCAGGCATTCGGGGGGCCCACCCAGGGGTTTTAGGGGGGCCACCCAGGAGTGGGAGGGAGACCTAGCATTGGGGGGGGGGGGACGGGATGACAGCCATGAGTTGGGTGGGACCTCAGACATCTGGGGGGGGGAACCCAGCCACCCCCCCCCATAAGAGCCCCCCATCCTACGGGGCCTTTCCCGGGGGGCCCCCCCGGCCGGGCTGACCGCCCCCCCCGTTGTCGGCGTGCGCAGCGCTGCCACGGGGGGGGAAGCACGCGGGGGGCGGCGGCGGGGGGCCTGCTGGCCCTGCACCATTTCTTCGGGGCGCAGGCGCTGTGGGTGGCCCTGCTGAGCGGGCTCTGCGCCCTCACCCTCCTGCTGAGCCGGGCCCGGGCCCAGCGCGGGCTCTGCCTCGCCCTGGCCGCCCTCAGCTACCTCCTGATGGGGTACGGGGGGTGCTGGGGGGGACTGGGGGAGACTGGGATTGAGGGGGGGGGCAGTTGGGGAGGCTGGGAGGAGGATTGGGGGAGATTGGGGGCGCTGGGAGGGGAGTTGGGGGTGTTTGAGGGGAGTGGGGGGGGTCTGGAGGTAACTGGGAGGGGTATTGGGGGAGATTGGGGGTGCTGGGAGGGGAGTTGGGGGTGTTTGAGGGGACTGGGGGGTTCTGGAGGTAACTGGGAGGGGTATTGGGGGAGATTGGGGGCGCTGGGATGGGAGTTGGGGGTGTTTAAGGGGACTGGGGGGGGTCTGGAGGTAACTGGGAGGGGGATTGGGGGAGATTGGGGGCGCTGGGAGGGGAGTTGGGGGTGTTTGAGGGGACTGGGGGGGTCTGGAGGTAACTGGGACAGGGATTGGGGGTGCTGGGATGGGAGTTGGGGGTGTTTAAGGGGACTGGGGGGGCGGTACTGGAGGTAACTGGGAGGGAGATTGGGGCGCTGGGAGGGGAGTTGGGGTGTTCGAGGGGACTGGGGGGACTGGGGGGGTTCTGGAGGTAACTGGGAGGGGGATTGGGGAGATTGGGGGTGCTGGAGGGGAGTTGGGGCATTGGAGGGGAGTGGGAGGAGACTGGGGAGCACTGGGAGGGTTCTGGAGGTAACTGGGAGGGGGATTGGGGGTGCTGGGAGGGGAATGGAGGGACTGGGGGGCACTGTGGGCATTCTGGAGGTAACTGGGAGGGGGACTGGGGGAGATTGGGGGTGCTGGGAGGGGAATGGGGGGACTGGGAGGGGACTGGGGGGTACTAGGGGGGTTCTGGAGGTAACTGGGAGGGGGATTGGGGGCACTGGGGGCGCTGGGAGGGGAGTTGGGGGCACTGGGAGGGGAATGGGGACACTGGGAGAGACTGGAGGGGAGTTGGGGGGGATTGGGGCTGCTGGGAGGGAGATTGGGGAGCACTGGGTGGATACTGGGAGATACTGGGGGAGAATCGGGGGCACTGGGAGGGGACTGGGGGACACTGAAGGTAACTGGGAGGGCACTGGAAGTAACTGGGAAGGCTTGAGACAGCATTGTGGTGGGTGGGGGGGAGACTGAGGGTAAACTGGGAGCTCTGCTGTGGAACTGGGAGGGGGGGGCAGTGGGAATAACTGGGATGAACTGGGAGTAACTGGGAGCCCCCCCTCGCAGGGAGCTGCACATGGTGGACACCGTCACCTGGCACAAGATGCGAGGTGAGACCCCGCACCCCGGCTTGGGGGGTGCCCCCCCCCCCCCCCCCCAAAAAAAAAACCCTGGGCCCCCCCCAAACGCCTGGGTCCCTCAGGGGGTGCCCCCCCCCCATATCCCGGGGGTGCCCCCCCCATATTTGGGGGGTGCCCCCCTGATTTTGGGGGGGGCTCAGGGGCGCAGATGGTGGTGGCGATGAAGGCGGTGTCGCTGGGCTTCGACCTGGATCGGGGGGCCGGGGGGGGGCCGGGGGGGGAGCCCTCCCCCGCCCAGGTTTTGGGGTACCTCTGCTCCCCCGGCTCCGTCGTCTTCGGGCCCTGGGAACCTTTCGGGGCGTACCTGCGGGCCGTCGAGGGGCCCCCCCTGGTACGGAGCGGGGTACGGGGGGGGGATTTGGGGGGGCCTTGAGGGGTGGGGAGGGGATTTGGGGGGGACATGAGGGAATTTGGGGGGATCTGGGGGGGCCTTGAGGGGTGGGGAGGGGATTTGGGGGGGCATGAGGGAGTTTGGGGGGGCCTTGAGGGTTTGGGGGGGATCTGGGGGGGCCTTGAGGGGTGGGGAGAGGATTTGGGGGGGCATGAGGGAGTTTGGGGGGGTCTGGGGGGGGCCTTGAGGGGTGGGGAGGGGATTTGGGGGGGACATGAGGGAGTTTGGGGGGGGCTTTGAGGGGTGGGGAGGGGATTTGGGGGGGACATGAGGGAGTTTGGGGGGGCCGGGGGGGGCTTTGAGGGTGGGGAGGGGATTTGGGGGGGCATGAGGGAGTTTGGGGGGGCCGGGGGGGGGCTTTGAGGGGTGGGGAGGGGATTTGGGGGGGCATGAGGGAGTTTGGGGGGGTCTGGGGGGGCCTTGAGGGGTGGGGAGGGGATTTGGGGGGGCATGAGGGAGTTTGGGGGGGCCTTGAGGGTTTGGGGGGGATCTGGGGGGGCCTTGAGGGGTGGGGAGAGGATTTGGGGGGGCATGAGGGAGTTTGGGGGGGTCTGGGGGGGGCCTTGAGGGGTGGGGAGGGGATTTGGGGGGGACATGAGGGAGTTTGGGGGGGTTTGGGGGGGCCTTGAGGGGTGGGGAGGGGATTTGGGGGGGCATGAGGGAGTTTGGGGGGGTCTGGGGGGGCCTTGAGGGGTGGGGAGGGGATTTGGGGGGGCATGAGGGAGTTTGGGGGGGCCTTGAGGGTTTGGGGGGGATCTGGGGGGGCCTTGAGGGGTGGGGAGAGGATTTGGGGGGGCATGAGGGAGTTTGGGGGGGTCTGGGGGGGGCCTTGAGGGGTGGGGAGGGGGTTTGGGGGGGACATGAGGGAGTTTGGGGGGGTCTGGGGGGGCCTTGAGGGGTGGGGAGGGGATTTGGGGGGGACATGAGGGAGTTTGGGGGGGTCTGGGGGGGCTTTGAGGGGTGGGGAGGGGATTTGGGGGGGACATGAGGGAGTTTGGGGGGGCCGGGGGGGGGCTTTGAGGGGTGGGGAGGGGATTTGGGGGGGCATGAGGGAGTTTGGGGGGGCCTTGAGGGTTTGGGGGGGATCTGGGGGGTCCTTGAGGGGTGGGGAGAGGATTTGGGGGGGACATGAGGGACTTCGGGGGGGTCTGGGGGGGCCTTGAGGGGTGGGGAGAGGATTTGGGGGGGCATGAGGGAGTTTGGGGGGGTCTGGGGGGGGCCTTGAGGGGTGGGGAGGGGATTTGGGGGGGACATGAGGGACTTCGGGGGGGTCTGGGGGGGCCTTGAGGGGTGGGGAGGGGATTTGGGGGGGGACATGAGGGAGTTTGGGGGGGTCTGGGGGGGCCTTGAGGGGTGGGGAGGGGATTTGGGGGGGACATGAGGGAGTTTGGGGGGGTCTGGGGGGGCCTTGAGGGGTGGGGAGGGGATTTGGGGGGGCATGAGGGAGTTTGGGGGGGCCTTGAGGGTTTGGGGGGGATCTGGGGGGGCCTTGAGGGGTGGGGAGGGGATTTGGGGGGGCATTGAGGCTTTGGGGGGCATGAGGGAGTTTGGGGGGGATCTGGGGGGGGCATTGAGGGTTTGGGGGGATCTGGAGGGGGGCACTGAGATTTGGGGGGGCACAAGGGAGTTTGGGGGGGGGCCCATAGGATTTGGGGGGCACGAGGGAGTTTGGGGGGGGTCATAGAAGATTTAGGGGGCACGAGGAAGAACCTGCCTGTCACCGAGGGGATCGGGGGGGGGGAGGGGGGGGGCACTGGGAATTGGGGGGGTGCCCAGAGGAGGATTTTGGGGTCCCCCCCGACCCCCCCGCGCCCCCCCCCCCCCAGAGCGCGGCCTGGGCCCGCAAGGGGCTGCGCAGCCTGGGGCTGGCCCTGCTCTGCCTGCTGGTCTCCACCTGCCTGGCCCCCTTCCTCTTCTCCTGCCTCCTGCCGCTCTACGGCGCCCGCGCCCTGCGCCGGTGAGACCCCCCCCAAACCCCCCCAACCCCCCCCTGCGCCCCCCAACCCCCCCCTGCCCCCCCAAACCCCCCTCTGCCCCCCCAAACCCCCCCAACCCCCCCCCCCCCCCCGGCATCTCCCTCCCTGACCTGTCTCTCCTTGCCTTGCTGCCGCCCAGGAGCGTCTTCGCTAGGTGAGGGGGGGGCATGGACGGGGGGGGGGGGGCACGGGGGGGGGGGGTTGGGGGGGCACGGAGGGGGTTTGGGGGGCATGGAGGGAGTTTTTGGGGCGCATGGAGGGGGTTTTGGGGGCGCATGGAGGGGGTTTTGGGGGGGCACAGGGAGTTTTGGGGGGCATGGAGGGGGTTTTGGGGGGGGCACAGGGAGTTTTTGGGGGGCATGGGGGGTTTGGGGGGGCACGGGGAGTTTTGGGGGGCATGGAGGGGGTTTTGGGGGGGGCACGGGGAGTTTTGGGGGGCATGGAGGGGGTTTTGGGGGGGGCACAGGGAGTTTTGGGGGGCATGGGGGGGTTTGGGGGGGCACGGGGGGGTTGGAGGGCATGGGGAGGGTTGGGGGGGCACGGGGGAGTTTTGGGGGGCACGGGGGGGTTGGGGGGGCACAGGGAGTTTTTGGGGGCAGGTGGGTTTGGAGGGGCACGGGTGGGGTTTGGGGGGCACAGGGGAGTTTTGGGGGGGCACGGAGGGGTTTGGAGGGGCACGGGTGGGTTTTGGGGGGCACAGGGGGGTTGGGGGGCACGGGGAGGTTTGGGGGGGCACGGGGGGGTTTTTGGGGGGCGTGGGGAGGATGGGGGGGTTTGGGGGGCACGGGGGTTTGGGGGGATATGGGGGTGCAGAGATGGGGGTGTGGGGATGGGATGGAAAGGGGAGGTGGGGGGGGACATGGGGGGCTTGGGGGGACATCGGGGCGACAGGGGACACGGGGGGCTTGAGGGGGGGACGCCGGGGTGACAGGGGACATGGGGGGGCTTGGGGGGACATGGGGGGGACACCAGGGGGTTGAGGGGGTGATGGGGGACATGGGGGGGTTTTGGGGGGACACGGGGGGGGACATAGGGGTGTATGGATGTGGGGGGGACACCAGGGGGCTGAGGGGGTGGCAGGGGACACGGGGGGGGACACAGGGATGACAGGGGACATGGGGGGGCTTGGGGGGACACGGGGGGGGACATAGGGGGACATTGGGGTGACAGGGGACACGAGGGGCTGGGGGGGGACATAGAGATGCAGGGACATGGGGGGACACAGGGGGTTGAGGGGGTGACAGGGGACATGGGGGGGACACGGGGGGGGACATAGGGGTGTAGGGACATGGGGGGACACGGGGTTGAGGGGGTGACAGGGGACATGGGGGGGGACACAGGGGGTTGAGGGGGTGACAGGGGACATGGGGGGGGACACAGGGGGTTGAGGGGGTGACAGGGGACATGGGGGGGGACACAGGGGGTTGAGGGGGTGACAGGGGACATGGGGGGGGACACGGGGTTGAGGGGGTGGCAGGGGACATGGGGGGGACACGGGGGGGGACATAGGGGTGTAGGGACATGGGGGGGACACGGGGTTGAGG
The DNA here is from genome assembly GCF_035582795.1 of Mycteria americana. Classification (NCBI taxonomy): domain Eukaryota; kingdom Metazoa; phylum Chordata; class Aves; order Ciconiiformes; family Ciconiidae; genus Mycteria; species Mycteria americana. The sequence goes on along the minus strand of NW_027445545.1, from coordinate 30,409 downwards.
GGGTGACAGGGGACATGGGGGGGGACATGGGGGTGACAGGGGACACGGGGGTGCAGAGACATGGGGGGGACACGGGGTTGAGGGGGTGACGGGGGACATGGGGGGGGACATGGGGGTGACAGGGGACACGGGAGGGACACGGGGGTGCAGGGACATGGGGGGGACACAGGGGGTTGAGGGGGTGGCAGGGGACATGGGGGGGACAAGGGGGAGACGCACAGGGCGCTGTGGGGACGCTGGAGGGGGGACAGAGGGGACAAAGGGGGGACACGAGACGCGGGGGTGAGCGTCCCCCCAAATCTCCCCCCCCCCCTTGCTGTGTCCTCCCATCCGCTAGGTGGCTCCGCGCCTACGAGAGCGCCCTCTCTTTCCACTTCAGCAACTACTTTGTGGCTTTCCTCTCCGAGGCCACCGCCACCCTGGCCGGCTCCGGCGCCTCCCTCCACCACGACCACCTCCGCTGGTGAGGGACCCCGCGCCCGGGAGGGACCCCCGCCTCCCAGGTGTCCCCCCCGCCGCCTGGGAGAGGGGCCTCGGCGTCCGAGGAGGGGGGACCCCGGTGTCCTGGGGGGGGACGGGGACCCGGTGTCCGAGGAGGGGACCCCGGGTGACGATGGCCCCCTCAGGGACCTGGCGGTGTCGCGGCCGCTGCGGGTGGAGCTGCCGCGCTCCATGGCCGACGTCGTCACCAACTGGAACCTGCCCATGTCCCGCTGGCTCCACACCTGTGAGGCGACTGGGAGGACTGGGAAGGGTTACTGGGAGCGCTGGGGAGGGGGCGGGGTGGGGGGGGTGGTGTTACTGGTTTAACTGGTGTCACTGGCCTCACCAGACGTGTTCCAGACCGCTCGCCGCCTGGGGACCTTCGCCGCCGTGCTGGGCACCTACGCGGCCAGCGCCCTCCTCCACGTGAGCCCCCCCCTAACACCCCCCGGGGCCCCGCCAAACTCCCCCAGGGCCCCCCTAAACCCCCCCCGAGCCCCCCAAACCCCCCAGGGCCCCCCCAAACCCCCCTGTCCCCCCCCAGGGTCTCAGCTTCCACCTGGCCGCCGTCCTCCTCTCCCTCGGCCTCATCACCTACGTGGAGCACGGTCAGCGCTGGCCCTTTAAGGCCTGGGGCGTGGCCGATGGGGGTGGGGGCGTGGCCGAGGGGTGGGGGCGTGGCCAAGAGGGTGGGGGGGCGAGGGGATGAGGAGGGGAGAGGAGTAAGGAGGGGAAGGGGTGGGTGGAGCCTGAAGGGGTGGGGAGGGGCTTATGGGCTGTGGGAGGGGCCTTGAGGGGGTGGGTGGGGCTTAAAGGGAGGGGGTGGAGCCTGGGAAGCAGGGTGGGACTGAGGGGGTGGGTGGAGCTGAGGTGGGGGTGGGTGGAGCCTGGAGGGCTTTGCAAGGAGCCTATAGGGAGTGGGAGGAGCTAAACGGGGCTGTGGGTGGGGCCAATAAGGTGTGGGTGGGGCTAAATGGGGCTGTGGGTGGAGCCAATAAGGTGTGGGTGGGGCTGCATGGGGCTGTGGGTGGGGCCAATAGGGTGTGGGTGGGGCTAAATGGGGCTGTGGGTGGGGCCAATAAGGTGTGGGTGGGGCTAAATGGGGCTGTGGGTGGGGCCTGGGGGCATGGGCAGGGCTGAGGGAGTGTGGGCGGGGCCTACAGGGTGTGGGTGGGGCTATGCTCAGTGGGTGGAGCCTAGGTGGAGTGTGGGTGGAGTTTTGGGGGTGTGGGTGGAGACTGCAGAAGGTGGGTGGGGCAGAGGGAGTTGTGGGTGGAGACCTGGGGGGCGTGGCCAAGCCATGACCCCACCCCCATCCACCCCCCCCCAGTGCTGCGGCAGCGCCTGGCCGCCATCTTTGACGCCTGCGTCCTCTCCAAGCGCTGCCCCCCCGGCTGCAGCCACCGCCACAAGGACGTGAGCACCCGGGGACGGGGGGGGGACCCCGGGCTGGGGGCGTGGGGGGGGGGGGGTTTGGGGCGTCACCCCGCCCCCCACGCCCCCCCTTTCCCGCAGGCGCTGTGGGTGCGGGGGCTGAACGGGGCGCTGGGGGCCGTCGCCCTCTTCCACCTCTCCTACCTGGGGGCCCTCTTCGACGTGGAGGCCGACGACGCCGTCGAGGAGCAGGTCGGGAACCCCGAAACCCCCCTGAAACCCCCCAAAATGGTCCGTCCCCCCCCCCCCCCAAAAACCCCCGCCCCCGACGCCATTTTGTGTCCCCGTAGGGTTATGGGATGTCCTACACCATCCGCAAGTGGTCGGAGCTGAACTGGGCCAGCCACTGGGTGACGCTGGGCTGCTGGGTGCTCGCCTGCCTCCTGCGCTGAGGGGAACTGGGAGGCACTGGGAGCACTGGTTTTGCGGGGAGCACCATTAAGACCGGCCGCTCTTTCCCCCCACCCCGGGCCCTTCTAGGCCGCCGGGAGGCTCCGCTCTATGGTCTTACCCGCCTTCCCCGGGGAGCGGGCGGAAGTGGCGTCCCGCGGCCGCTCTAGGCCCAATAAAGGCTCCTCTCGGTGGTTCCCGCTCGCTCCTTGCTCGCCGGCCAATGGGAGCGCGGCGGGGGCGGGGCCGGGCGGCGCATGCGCGGAGGGGTCCCCGCCGCCTATAGAGCTGCGGGGCCGGAGCTTGACCGAAATCGGCTTAATTCACCCGAAAAGCGCCGTTAGACGCGATCGGCGCGGGGCCCCTATAGGGCTGGGCAGGGGGCGCGGAGCCCCTGTGGAGTGTGTGGGGGGGACGCGTCTATAGGGCCTTTGGGGGGTGTACAGCTCCTATAGAGCCCGGGGGGGGTCCGTATAGCCCCTATAGGGCCCGGGGGGGGGGGGGGGCGGTTGATCCCGTCAGGAGCCCTTGTCCTTGGAGGGAGACCTGCAAGAGAGAGAGAGACCCCGGGGCTGAGGGGGGCCCTATGGCTCCTATATGGCCCCGGGGGGGGGGGGTGTCCCTATGGATCCTATACACCCCCAGGGGGTCATCATGTATCCTATATGCCCATAGGAGGGGTCCCTATGGCTCCTATACGGTCCTGGGGGGGGTTGCCCTATGGCACCTGGGTCTTTATGGTGCCCAGAGAGACCTTATGGGACCTATACATCCGCGGGGTCCCTATGGCTCCTATATGCCCCCAGGGGGGGGTCCCTATGGCTCCTATACAGCCCCAGGGGAGTCCCTGTGGCACCTGGGGAGGGTCTTTATGGTGCCCAGAGAGACCTTATGGGACCTATACATCCGGGGGGTCCCTATAACTCCTATACGCCCCTAGGGGGGTCCTTCTGTATCCTATATGCCCTTAAGGGGGCTCCCTATGGCTCCTATATGGCCCCGGCTGGGTCCCTATGGCACCTGGGGAGGGTCTTTATGGTGCCCAGAGGAACCTTATGGGACCTATACATCTGGGGGGTCCCTATGGATCCTATATGTCCCTATGGCTCCTATACACCCCCGGGGGGGGTCCCGTATCCCATACGGCCCCAGGGGGGCTCCCTATGGATCCCATAGGGCTCTACGCGGGGGCGTTAGTGGGGTTAGTGCCCCCCTCCCCCCAGCACGCGGCCGTTAACCAAATCCGCCTTTATTAGCCCCGAGTCGCCGTTAAAAACGCGCCCCGGCCCCCCTCCCCCCCTATAAAATCTATACATTCCGCCCCTCCCCCCGGGGGGCCCCGCTAACGAAGCGGGACCACCCCTAACGAACGGGGGAGGGGGGGGGCAGGGCCCCCCGCCGCCTCCTAACGAACCCCCAGCCCCTAACGAGCCCCAAGGGGGCCCTGGCACCTAACGAACCCCGATGGATTCCCCTCGGCTAATTAACCTCCGCCTCCGGGTGCCCGGCACCTAACGAACCTTCCTGGGTGCCCGGCCCCTAACGAACCTTCATTGGGTCCCCAGCACCTAACGAACCTTAATGAGTCCCCGCCACCTAACGAACCTTGACCTCTGGGTCACCCAGCACCTAACGAACCCCAGTGGGTTCCCCAGCACCTAATGAACCTTAATGAGTCCCCATTACCTAACGAACCCCACCACCTAAGGAACCCACCAGGTCCCTCCCCTAACGAACCTTAACGGGTCTTCGTCACCTAACGAGGTCCCCCACCGCCTAATGAACCTTAATGGGTCCCCCACCACCTAACGAACCCCACCAGGTCCCCCACCACCTAACGAACCTTAATGGGTCTTCATCACCTAACGAGGTCCCCCACCACCTAATGAACCTTAATGGGTTCCCCATCACCTAACGAACCCCAAGATCTGGGTCCCCATCACCTAATGAACCTTAATGGGTCCCCATCACCTAACGAACCTTAATGGGTCCCCCACCACCTAACGAACCCACCAGGTCCCCCACTGCTTAACGAACCTTAACGAGTCCCCACCACCTAACGTACCTTAATGGGTCCCCACCACCTAACGACCCCCACCACCTAACGAACCTTAATGGGTCCCCACCACCTAACGAACCTTAATGAGTCCCCATCACCTAACGACCCCCACCACCTAACGAACCCTAATGGGTCCCCACCACCTAACGAACCTTAATGAGTCCCCACCACCTAACGACCCCCACCACCTAACGAACCCTAATGGGTCCCCCACCACCTAACGACCCCCACGATCCGGGTCCCCCACCAGGTCCCTCCTCCCCTAACGAACCTTAACGGACCCCCCACCATTAACGAACCCCGCCGGGTCCCCCACCACCACCACCACCCCACCACCGCCACCGCCTCCTCCCCCACCCCTCCCCACCCCCCCCTTCCCCTCCCCCAACCGCCAGCCGGGGGGGGATGGGGTGGGGGTGGGCGGGGGCGGGGCTCCCTCAGGCCCCCACTGACTTGCCGCCGCCGCCGCCGTCCTGCTGCCGTCCCTCGCCGCCGCCGCCGCCGGCGTCGCCGCGGGGCCGCCCGTAGAGGTAGACGGCGGCCAGGACCATGGCGGTGCCGGCCAGGAAGGGAGCGCGGGGGCGGAAGCCGAAGAGGTGGACGGAGGCGACGGTGGACGCCAAGATGGAGAGGGCGGTGGCGAAACCCTTCAAGATATTGTCGGCGTAGCGGACCACCACGGCTACCAGTAGCCCTCCGGCCGCTTGGTTGACCACCACCGCCCAAACGGCCGGGTTGTAACCGTAGAAGAAACCCAAACCGGCCACCGCCGAGCCTTCGGCGGCCACCATGGCGGCCAAACCCACCGCCGTCCCCACCGCGCCCAGCTGGACGTTGCGGACCCAGATGGAACCTCCCGTGGTCTTCAACAAGCGTTCGAAGTAAACGCCGGCGAAACCGGAGGAGAGGCAAGAGGCGGCCACGGCGGCCAAGCCCACGGCGTAGCTCTGGGGGGGAGCCTCGGCGGGGGAGGGGGAGCCCCCCGGGGCGGCGCGGGCCTGCTCGGCCTGGACCAGGGCCACCCCGGCGAAGAGGAGGGCGAGGGAGAGCCACTGGAGACGGGAGAGGGACGTCCCCAACAGGAGGACGGAGAAGATGGCGGTGGTGAGGATCTTCAGCTGGTAGGTGACCTGCGGGGACGGGGACGGGGAGGAGGTCGTCAGCGCCGTGGGGCTGAGAGGGAGGAGGTGGCCGCCACCGTGGGGACGGGGACGTGGGGACGCCACCGTGGGGTGAGGGACGTGGGGACGGGGACGCCACCGTGGGGTTGAGAGGGAGGAGATGGCCGCCACCGTGGGGATGGGGACACGGACATGGGGACGGGGACGCCACCGTGGGGTGAGGGACATGGGGACGGGGACACCACCATGGGGTGAGGGACGTGGGGACGGGGACACCACCGTGGGGTTGAGAGGGAGGAGATGGCCGCCACCGTGGGGACGGGGACGTGGGGACGGGGACGCCACCGTGGGGCCGAGACCAAGGAGATGGCCACCACCGTGGGGACGGGGACGTGGGGACGGGGACGCCACCGTGGGGTTGAGAGGGAGGAGATGGCCGCCACCGTGGGGACGGGGACGTGGGGACGGGGACGCCACCGTGGGGTTGAGAGGGAGGAGATGGCTGCCACCGTGGGGACGGGGACATGGGGACGGGGACACCACCATGGGGTGAGGGACGTGGGGACGGGGACGCCACCGTGGGGCCGAGACCAAGGAGATGGCCACCACTGTGGGGACGGGGACGCCACCGTGGGGTGAGGGACGTGGGGACAGGGACAGGGCCAGCACTGTGGGGTCAAGACCAAGGACACGGCCACCACCATGGGGACGCGGACATGGGGACAGGGATGGGGACACCACCATGGAGCCAAGACCAAGGAGATGGCCACCACCATGGGGACGGGGACTTGGGGACCGGGACGTCATCGTGGGGTCAAGACCGAGGAGATGGCCACCACCGTGAGGACATGGGGATGGGGACAGGGACACCACCGTGGGGTTGAGACCAAGGACGTGGCCACCACCACGGGCACAAGGACACGGAGGTGCCACCATGAGGATGGGGACACCACCACGGAGCCACGGTCAAGACCAAGGATGGGACCACCACCACGGGGACAGGGACACGGGGATGCCCCCGTGAGGATGGGGACGCCACCATGGCGTCGAGACCAAGGATGTGGCCACCACCATGAGGACGGGGCCACCACCATGGGGATGGGGACGTGGGGATGGGGACGTGGGGATGGGGACACCACCATGGGGTCAAGACCAAGGATGTGGTCACCACCATGGGGACAAGGACATGGGGACAGGGACAGGGACAGCACCATGGGGTCAAGACCAAGGACGTGGCCACCACCATGGGGACAGGGACACCACGATGGCACGAGGGACATGGGGACAGGGACGGGGACACCACCATGGGGTCAAGACCAAGGGCACGGCCACCACCATGGGGATAGGGACCCCACGACGGCATGGGGGACATGGGGACAGGGACGGGGACACCACCATGGGGTCAAGACCAAGGGCACGGCCACCACCATGGGGACAGGGACATCACCACGGGGTCAAGACCAAGGACGTGGCCACCACCATGGGGACAGGGACATCACCACGGGGTCAAGACCAAGGACGTGGCCACCACCATGGGGACAAGGACATGGGGATGGGGACAGGGACACCACCATGGGGTCAAGACCAAGGGCACGGCCACCACCATGGGGACAAGGACATGGGGACAGGGACGGGGACACCACCATGGGGTCAAGACCAAGGGCACGGCCACCACCATGGGGACAGGGACACCACGACAGCATGGGGGACATGGGGACAGGGACGGGGACACCACCATGGGGTCAAGACCAAGGACGTGGCCACCACCATGGGGACAGGGACACCACGATGGCACGAGGGACGTGGGGACAGGGACGGGGACACCACCATGGGGTCAAGACCAAGGGCACGGTCACCACCATGGGGACAGGGACACCATGACGGCATGGGGGACATGGGGACAGGGACACCACCATGGGGTCAAGACCAAGGACGTGGCCACCACCATGGGGACAGGGACACCACGATGGCACGAGGGACGTGGGGACAGGGATGGGGACACCACCATGGGGTCAAGACCAAGGACACGGCCACCACCATGGGGACAAAGACATAGGGATGGGGACAGGGACATCACCATGGGGTCAAGACCAAGGGCACGGCCACCACCATGGGGACAGGGACACCACGACGGCATGGGGGACATGGGGACAGGGACACCACCATGGGGTCAAGACCAAGGACGTGGCCACCACCATGGGGACAGGGACACCACGATGGCACGAGGGACGTGGGGACAGGGACGGGGACACCACCATGGGGTCAAGACCAAGGGCACGGCCACCACCATGGGGATAGGGACCCCACGACGGCATGGGGGACATGGGGACAGGGACGGGGACACCACCATGGGGTCAAGACCAAGGGCACGGCCACCACCATGGGGACAGGGACATCACCACGGGGTCAAGACCAAGGACGTGGCCACCACCATGGGGACAGGGACATCACCACGGGGTCAAGACCAAGGACGTGGCCACCACCATGGGGACAAGGACATGGGGATGGGGACAGGGACACCACCATGGGGTCAAGACCAAGGGCACAGCCACCACCATGGGGACAAGGACATGGGGACAGGGACGGGGACACCACCATGGGGTCAAGACCAAGGGCACGGCCACCACCATGGGGACAGGGACACCACGATGGCACGGGGGACATGGGGACAGGGACGGGGACACCACCATGGGGTCAAGACCAAGGGCACGGCCACCACCACGGGGACGGGGGGATGGGGATGGGGACAGGGACATCACCACGGGGTCAAGACCAAGGACACGGCCACCGCCCTGGGGACAAGGACACGAGAACGGAGACACCACCATGGGGACAACACGGCCACCACCGCTGTGCCAAGGCCACCACTACATCGCAGACGCTGGGGACGCCGCGGGGACACCGAGACGCCCAAGAGCCGGGGCGAGGGACAGGGGCGGGGACGTGGGGGTCCCCCCCGCGCGCCACCGCGTCCCCGAGGTCCCCAAGCGTCCCCGAGGTCCCACCTGGAAGGTGGCGGCGGGCAGGTTGGAGATGGCCACGTACTGGAGGTTGTTCTGCAGGGTGTAGATGAGGGAGGGGACGGCCAGGCGCAGCGTGTCCCCAAACTGTCCCACCACCGCCTCGTGCAGCGTCACCGCCGTCTGCCGCACGCTGCCTGGGGGGGGGGGGGACACACACAGGGGGGTCAGGGCCCCTTGTCCCCGACGGGGGGGACAACGGTGTCCTCTGTGCCACCGCCGTGGGGCTGGAGATGCTTGTGTCCCCTCATGTCCCCACCGTGTCCCTTTCCATCCACTCACGTCCCCCCCGTGTCCCCTCACGTCCCCCCCCGTGTCCCCTCGGGTCCTCCATGTCCCCCTCACCTCCCCTGTCCCCTCATGTCCCCCCACCATGTCACCTGTGTCCCCTCATGTCCCCACCGTGTCCCTTTCCGTCCACTCACGTCCCCCCCGTGTCCCCTCACGTCCCCCCCGTGTCCCCCCGATGTCCCCTCGGGTCCTCCATGTCCCCATCACCTCCCCTGTCCCCTCATGTCCCCACCGTGTCCCTTTCCATCCACTCACGTCCCCCCCCGTGTCCCCTCGGCTCCTCCATGTCCCCATCACCTCCCCTGTCCCCCCATGTCCCCCCACCACGTCACCCGTGTCCCCTCATGTCCCTACCGTGTCCCCTTCCACCCCCGGTGTCCCCTGTTGTCCCCCCCACCCGTGTCCCCTTGGGTCCTCCATGTCCCCCTCGCATCTCCTGTCCCCTCATGTGTCCCCCCCCCCCCCCCCCCGTGTCCCCTCACGTCCCCCCCCCGTGTCCCCAACTCCCCATGACGCTGCAGCAGCAAAAGGACAACACCCCCCACCGTGTCCCCCCATCTCCCCCCCCCGTGTCCCCTGCTGTCCCCAGCCGTCCCCACCTCTCCCCACGGGGCTCCACAGCGGTGGCAAGTGCCCCGCGTGTGCCCTGTGTCCCCCCCCCGTGTCCCCTGGTGTCCCCACCTCTCCCCACAGGGCTCCATGGCAGTGGCAGGTGCCCCACGTGCGTCCTGTCCGTCCCCCCCCCCCCCCATGTCCCCTGCTGTCCCCAACCGTCCCCATGGGGCTCCACGGCAGTGGCAGGTGCCCGGTGTGTGCCCTGTCCCCCCCCCCGTGTCCCCTGCTGTCCCCACCTCTCCCCACGGGGCTCCATGGAGCAGCAGATGCCCTGCATGTGCCCTGTCCCCCCCCCCCCCGTGTCCCCTGCTGTCCCCAACCGTCCCCACGGGGCTCCACCACAGCGGCAGACGCCCCACGTGTGCCCTGTGTCCCGTCCCCCCCCGTGTCCCCTGCTGTCCCCAACTGTCCCCACCTCTTCCTGTGGGGCTCCACAGCAGCAGCAGACGCCCCGTGTGTGCCCTGTCCCCCCCCCCATGTCCCCTGCTGTCCCCAACCGTCCCCAAGGGGCTCCACGGTGGCAGCAGACGCCCCGCGTGTGCCCTGTCCCCCCCCGTGTCCCCTGGTGTCCCCAACCGTCCCCACCTCTCCCCACGGGGCTCCATGGAGCAGCAGACGCCCCGTGTGTGCCCTGTCCCCCCCCCCATGTCCCCTGCTGTCCCCAACCATCCCCACCTCTCCCTGTGGGGCTCCACGGCAGCAGCAGACGCCCCGTGTGTGCCCTGTCCCCCCCCCGTGTCCCCTGCTGTCCCCAACCGTCCCCACAGGGCTCCACGGCGGCAGCAGACGCCCCGCGTGTGCCCTGTCCCCCCCCGCGTCCCCTGCTGTCCCCAGCCGTCCCCACCTCTCCCCATGGGGCTCCATGGAGCAGCAGATGCCCTGCATGTGCCCTGTCCCCCCCCCCCCGTGTCCCCTGCTGTCCCCAACCGTCCCCGTGGGGCTCCACCACAGTGGCAGACGCCCCGCGTGTGCCCTGTCCCCCCCCGTGTCCCCTGGTGTCCCCAACCGTCCCCACCTCTCCCTGTGGGGCTCCACGGTGGCAGCAGACGCCCCGCGTGTGCCCTGTCCCCCCCCGTGTCCCCTGCTGTCCCCAACCGTCCCCACCTCTCCCCACGGGGCTCCATGGAGCAGCAGATGCCCTGCATGTGCCCTGTCCCCCCCCCCGGTGTCCCCTGCTGTCCCCAACCGTCCCCGCGGGGCTCCACCGCAGCGGCAGACGCCCCCCCCGCCTGTGCCCCCCCCCCCCGTCCCCGCGCCGCCGTCCCTCACCGCGGTGCTGGAGGAGGAGGAGGAGGAGGCAGGCGCAGCCCTTCAGCGCCTCGGCCATGACGACGGCGGTGGTGGGCAGGAAGCGCTCCCCGGGCAGGGTGCGCACGTAGCGGATGCTCAGCACCAGCGAGGCGTTCTGCACCACCAGCACCCCCAGGCTGGCGTACTTCACCCGCCGCGACGCTGCGGGGGGCGCGGGGCGCGTCACGGGGGGGCGGACCCACGGCGGACCCACCGCGGACCCACGGCGGACCCAGGGTGGACCCACGGCAGACCCAGGGTGGACCCGGGGCCCCTCTGCCCCGCAGCCAAAGCGGCTCCCGGCCACTGGTGTCTGCCCCCGGGCTCTGCCAGCCCCACGGCTCTGCCCTATAGCCCCCCTCAGAGCCCTATAGCCCCCCTCAGAGCCCTATAGCCCACCCCGCTCTGCCCTATAGCCCGCCTCAGACCCCTATAGCCCCCCCCTGCCCTATAGCCCACCTCAGACCCCTATAGCCCGCCTCAGACCCCTATAGCCCGCCCCGCTCTGCCCTATAGCCCGCCTCAGAGCCCTATAGCCCACCCCAGAACCCTATAGCCCACCCCAGAACCCTATAGCCCACCCTGCTCTGCCCTATAGCCCACCTCAGACCCCTATAGCCCCCCCCTGCCCTATAGCCCACCTCAGAGCCCTATAGCCACCCCACTCTGCTCTATAGCCCACCTCAGACCCCTATAGCCCCCCCCTGCCCTATAGCCCACCTCAGACCCCTATAGCCCCCCCCTGCCCTATAGCCCACCTCAGAGCCCTATAGCCCTCCCCGCTCTGCCCCATAGCCCGCCTCAGAGCCCTATAGCCCCCCTCAGAGCCCTATAGCCCACCCTCCTCTGCCCTATAGCCCCCCTCAGAGCCCTATAGCCCACCTCAGAGCCCTATAGCCCCCCCCTGCCCTATAGCCCACCTCAGAGCCCTATAGCCACCCCACTCTGCTCTATAGCCCACCTCAGATCCCTATAGCCCCCCCCTGCCCTATAGCCCACCTCAGACCTCTGTAGCCCACCACGCTCTGCCCTATAGCCCACCTCAAAGCCCTATAGCCCCCCAGTCTGCCCTATAGCCCCCCTCACTCGGCCCTATAGCCCCTCTCAGCCCCCTATAGCCCCCCCACTCGGCCCTATAGCCCCCCTCACCCCCCTCCAACCCCCTGTCTGCCCTATAGCCCGCCTCAGCCCCCTATAGCCCCCCTAATCTGCCCCATAGCCCCCCTCAGCCCCCTGTAGCCCCCCAGACCCCCTTACTCTGCCCCACAGCCCCCCCCGGTCCGCCCTATAGCCCCCCCTCAGCCCCCCCAGTCCACTCCGTGTACCCTATAGCCCCCCCCGACCCCCTTACTCCGCCCTATAGCGCCCTATAGCCCCGCCAGACCCCCCTATAGGCCCCTATAGCCCCCCCAGACCCCCCTATAGCCCCCTATAGCCCCCCCCCGGCCCCTCCTCACCTGTCGACGGCCCCGGGTGGCCGCCGCCGCCACCGTCGCCCCCTCCCGCCGCTGCCATGGTGGCAACTGCCCGGCTACAGCGCGGCACTTCCGCATTGTGCGTCACATCCGCTTCCGGCCACGGAGCGGCACCGCCCAGAGCGGTGTGGGGCGGGAGCGGGGGAGGGAGCATAGAGAGCGGGCGGGACGGCTAGAGAGGAGCCCCCGGAGGACTTGGGAGGCCTCCGGCAGGGCCATAGAAGCACTGCGCATGCGCGGCCGCCACGGTCCCGCCACGCCCCTTCCCCCGCCCCTTCGCCCAGCCGGCCAATCAGCGCCTCGCCTGGCGCCCTTCCCGCCCTTTCCAACGGCCGCCTCGCGCCCTTCCCGCCACGCTCCTCCTTCCACCCACCGCCCAATCCCCGCCCGCCCCCTTCCACCCACGGCCCAATCCCCGCTCGCCCCGCCTCCTTCCCCCTCCCGCCCAATCCCCGCCCGCCCCCTTCCACCCACCGCCCAATCCCCGCTCGCCTCGTCGGCCGCGCCCCCTTCCACCCACCGCCCAATCCCCGCCCGCCTCCTCCCCCCCCCCCCAACCGCCCAATCCCCGCCGGCTCCGCCTCCCCGCTCCCCCTTTTCCCCAATAGCGAGAGGCCACGCCCCCTTCCCCGCCCGCCGCCCCGCCTCCTTTAAGGGCAGTCCCGCCCCCTCGGCCGGGCGCAGACCAAGATGGCGGCGCTCTCCGGTTCCCCCGCGGCCGCGGCGGGTCCCGCCGGGTACCGGCCCTTCGAGCCGGCGGCGCTGGGCCTGGACCCGGGCTGGCGGTTAACGGGCTTCGGCGAGTTGCGGGGTTGAGGCTGTAAAGTCCCGCAGGAGACGCTGCTCAGGCTCCTGGCGGGACTCGGAGGGCAACGACCGGGCGGTGGGGAAGGGCCGGAACCGGAGAGCGGTGGCGGGGCCCCGGCGTTGGGTGAGGAGGAGGCGGCGGCGGGGACCGGGAGGGGCGGGGGGGGGGGGGGGACACACACACGGGAACGGGACCGGAGGGTGGGGGGCAAAGGGCGAGAGGCGGGGCGGGGGCGAAGGGCAAAGGGCGGAGGAGGGGGGGGGGAGGGGAGGAGGGGGCGTGGCGATGGGGGGGCGTGGCCCCGCTGACGCGGCCCCGCCCCCAGGGATCGGGCTGGACTCGTGCGTCATCCCCCTGCGCCACGGGGGCCTCTCCCTGGTGCAGACCACGGACTTCTTCTACCCGCTGGTGGAGGACCCCTACATGATGGTACCCGCCCGGCCCCCCCAGCACCCCGAAATCCCACCGGGGGGACCCCCCCAGCCCACCCCGGCACCCCAAAATCTCCGGGGGGACCCCAAAATCCCACCCCGGGGACCCCACAGCCCGTCCCGGCACCCCGAAATCTCCGGGGGGACCCCATATCCCACCAGGAGACCCCCAAATCCCACCCCGCGCCCCCAAAATGTCCAGGGGGACCCCAGATCCCACCAGTGGACCCCAAAATCCCACCCTGGTGACCCCATAGCCCACCCCGGGACCCCCACATCCATCCCCGGGACCCCAAAATCTCACCAACGGACCCCCAAATCCCACCCCGCGCCCCCAAAATGTCCAGGGGGACCCCAAAATCCCACCCCGGGGATCCCACATCCCACCAGGGGACCCCAAAATCCCACCCCGGGGACCCCACATCCCACCCCGGGACCCCCACATCCATCCCCGGGACCCCAAAATCTCACCAACGGACCCCCAAATCCCCCCAGGAGACCCCCAAATCCCACCCCGAGCCCTCAAAATGTCCAGGGGGACCCCAAAATCCCACCCCGGGACCCCCACATCCATCCCCGGGACCCCAAAATCTCACCGACGGACCCCCAAATCCCCCCAGGAGACCCCCAAATCCCACCCCGCGCCCCCAAAATGTCCAGGGGGACCCCAGATCCCACCAGTGGACCCCAAAATCCCACCCTGGTGACCCCATATCCCACCCCGGGACCCCCACATCCATCCCCGGGACCCCAAAATCTCACCAACGGACCCCCAAATCCCCCCAGGAGACCCCCAAATCCCACCCCGAGCCCCCAAAATGTCCAGGGGGACCCCAAAATCCCACCCCGGGGACCCCAGTTCCCGCCCGGGGACCCCAAAATCCCACCCCGGGGACCCCATATCCCACCCCGGGACCCCCACATCCATCCCCGGAACCCCAAAATCTCACCAACGGACCCCCAAATCCCACCCTGTGCCCCCAAAATGTCCGGGGGGACCCCAAAATCCCACCCCGGGGACGCCAGATCCCGCCCAGGGACCCCCAAATCCCACCCCGAGCCCCCAAAATCTCCAGGGGGACCCCCAAATCCCCTTGGGACCCCCCCAAATCCCCTGGGGCCCCCCCCAAATCCTCTCCTGGGCACCCCAAATCCCATCCCCACACCCTTGGGACCCCCCAATCCCCTTCCCGGCCCCTTCTAGACCCCTAAATCCCACTCTGAGCCCCCCGAATCCCACCCCAGGGACCCCAAATCCCCTCGGGACCCCCCCAAATCCCCTCCTGGGCACCCCAAATCCCATCCCCACACCCTTGGGACCCCCAAATCCCCTCGGGACCCCCCCAAATCCCCTCCTGGGCACCCCAAATCCCATCCCCACACCCTTGGGACCCCCAAATCCCCTTCCCGGCCCCTTCTAGACCCCTAAATCCCACTCTGAGCCCCCCCAAATCCCCTCGGGACCCCCCCAAATCACCTGGGGCCCCCCCCAAATCCCATCCCCACACCCTTGGGACCCCCAAACCCCCTTCCCGGCCCCTTCTAGACGCCTGAATCCCACTCTGAGCCCCCCGAATCCCACCCCAGGGACCCCAAATCCCCTCGGGACCCCCCCAAATCCCCTCCTGGGCACCCCAAATCCCATCCCCACACCCTTGGGACCTCCAAATCCCCTTCTAGACCCCTAAATCCCACTCTGAGCCCCCCAAATCCTACCCCAGGGACCCCAGATCCCCTCGGGACCCCCCCAGATCCCCTCCTGGGCACCCCAAATCCCATCCCCACACCTTTGGGACCCCCCAATCCCCTTCCCGGCCCCTTCTAGAGTCCTAAATCCCACTCTGAGCCCCCCAAAATCCCACCCCAGGGACCCCAAATCCCCTCGGGACCCCCCCAAATCCCCTCGGGACCCCCCCAAATCCCCTGGGCCCCCCCCCAAATCCCCTCCTGGGCACCCCAAATCCCATCCCCACACCCTTGGGACCCCCCAATCCCCTTCTAGACCCCTAAATCCCACTCTGAGCCCCCCGAATCCCACCCCAGGGACCCCAAATCCCCTCGGGACCCCCCCAAATCCCCTGGGGCCCCCCCAAATCCCCTCGGGACCCCCCCCAAATCCCCTCCCCAGGGCCGCATCGCCTGCGCCAACGTGCTGAGCGACCTGTACGCCATGGGCATCACCGAGTGCGACAACATGCTGATGCTGCTCAGCGTCAGCCAGAAGATGACGGAGGAGGTGACAAAAGGGGACAGCGGGGAGGGGACGAAGGGGACGCGGGGAGGGGGAGGGGGACGGGGGGGGTGACAACGGCGGGGTTGTCCCTCTTTTGACGCCCCGTTTTCGGCGTGGCGGGGGGGGGGTGTGATGTCGTTCTGCAGGAGCGGGAGAAGATCATGCCGCTGATCGTGAAGGGGTTTCGGGACGCGGCGGAGGACGGGGGGACGTCGGTGACGGGGGGACAGACGGTGGTGAACCCCTGGGTGATCGTGGGGGGCGTGGCCACCGTCGTTTGTCAGCCTAACGAGTTCATTATGTGAGTGGGGGAGGGGCAGGGGCCTCCCTGGGCGTGGATCACCCCTTTTTTGTGTCATTTGTCACTTACCCACCCCCACCCCCCCCCCAGGCCTGACAGCGCCGTCCCCGGGGACGTCCTGGTGCTGACCAAGCCTTTGGGGACGCAGGTGGCCGTCAGCGCGCACCAGTGGCTGGACAACGTGAGTCGGGGTCGGGGACGTCCCCGTGGTGTCCCCAAGGGGACAGGGGAAGCCACCTCGGTGTCCCCAAGGCGGCGGGGGGTGTAGAATGGAGAAGGGAGCCACCCCGGGTGTCCCCAGGAGGACCCCGAGCCACCTCGGTGTCACCTCGAAAGAGTCAAAATGGGGCCGAAAGCCACCGTTGGTGTCCCCAAGGGGGGAGAGAGGCAACCTGCGGGTCCCTAAGCCACCCTTGATGTCCCCAAGGGGACCCAGAGCCACCCTGGGAGGTCCCTAAGCCACCCTTGATGTCCCCAAGGGGACCCAGAGCCACCTTGAGGAGTCCGTAAGCCACTCTGTTGTCCCCAAGAGGATCAGAAGCTCCCTTGGTGTCCCCCAAGGGGACCCAAAACGGGACCAAGAACCACCCTGGATGTCCCCACGGGGACCCAGAGCCACCCTGGGAGGTCCTTAAGCCACCCTTGATGTCCCCAAGGGGACGGAGATCCACCCTGGGAGGTCCCTAAGCCACCCTAGATGTCCCCAAGGCGACCGAGAGCCACCCTGGGAGGTCCCTAAGTCACCTTTGGTGTCCCCAAAGGGATGTAGATCCACCATGGGTGTCCCTAAGCCACCCCTGATGTTCCCAAGGAGACCGAGAGCCACCCTGGGAGGTCCCTAAGCCACCCTTGATGTCCCCAAGGAGACCGAGAGCCACCCTGGGAGGTCCCTAAGCCACCCTTGATGTCCCTAAGCTACCTTAGATGTCCCCAAGGGGATGCAGATCCACCATGGGTGTCCCTAAGCCACTCCTGATGTCCCCAAGCCACTCCTGATGTCCCCAAGGGACCCAGAGCCACCCTGGGAGGTCCCTAAGCCTCCTTTGGTGTCCCCAAGAGCCACCCTAGATGTCCCCAAGGGGACAGAGATCCACCACAGGGGTCCCTATGGCACTCCTGATGTCCCCGAGAACCACCCTAGATGTCCCCAAGGGGATGTAGATCCACCATGGGTGTCCCTAAGCCACCCCTGATGTCCCCAAGGAGACCGAGAGCCACCCTGGGAGGTCCCTAAGCCACCCTTGATGTCCCCAAGGAGACTGAGATCCACCATGGGTGTCCCTAAGCCACCCCTGATGTCCCCAAGAAGACCGAGCGCCACCCTGGGAGGTCCCTAAGCCACCCCTGATGTCCCCAAGGAGACCGAGAGCCACCCTTGATGTCCCCAAGGAGACCGAGAGCCACCCTGGGAGGTCCCTAAGCCACCCTTGATGTCCCCAAGGAGACCCAGAGCCACCCTGGGAGGTCCCTAAGCCACCCTTGATGTCCCCAAGGGGACCCAGAGCCACCCTGGGAGGTCCCTAAGCCACCCTTGATGTCCCCAAGGGACCCAGAGCCACCCTGGGAGGTCCCTAAGCCACCCTTGATGTCCCCAAGGAGACTGAGAGCCACCATGGGTGTCCCTAAGCCACTCCCGATGTCCCCAAGGGGACCAAAAGCCACCCTGGGAGGTCCCTAAGTCACCTTTGGTGTCCCCAAGAGGACTGAGAGCCACCCTGGGAGGTCCCTAAGCCACCCTTGATGTCCCCAAGGGGACCGAGAGCCACCCTGGGAGGTCCCTACGCCCCCCCTGCTGTCCCCAAGAGCCACCGTGGAGATCCCTAACCACCCCGTCGTCCCCAAGAAGACCCCCTCCCCCTCCCCAAAAACACCCAAAGCCACCGCGGGAAGGGGAAGGTCCCTAACCCCCGTGTGTCCCTCCCGTGTGTCCGTCCCCAACCTCGCTGTCCCCGCAGCCGGAACGTTGGAACAAGATCAAGCTGGTGGTGACGCGGGAGGAGGTGGAGCTGGCCTACCAGGAGGCCATGTTCAGCATGGCCATGCTCAACCGCACCGGTACGGCCCCGGCGCCGGCGCCGACGCCTCGGGCGGGGGGGGGGGGGGACACGCGGAAAGGGGGGGGGGGACACACAGACAGGCGGAGAGGTGACCGCGTCGTCCCCGCAGCCGCCGGGCTGATGCGGGCTTTCGGGGCGCACGCGGCCACGGACGTGACGGGGTTCGGGATCCTGGGCCACGCGCGGACGCTGGCGGGGCAGCAGCGGCAGGAGGTGGCCTTCGTCATCCACAACCTGCCCGTCATCGCCAAGATGGCCGCCGTCAGCAAGGCCTGCGGGGCGCGCTTCGGCCTGCTGCAGGGCACCGCCCCCGAGACCTCGGGTACGGGGAGGGGGACCCCGAATTGGGGAGGGGGCCCCTGAATTGGGGAGGGGGTCTCTATAGTGGGGGGATGTGCCCTAAATTGGGGGGACCCCAGAATTGGGGAGGGGGCCCCTGAATTGGGGAGGGGGTCTCTATAGTGGGGGGATGTGCCCTAAATTGGGGGGACCCTGGAATTGGGGAGGGGGCCTCTAATAATGGGGGGATCCCCTAAATTGGGGAGGGGGCCTCTATAGTGGGGGGACCTCAAAATTGGGGAGGGGGCCTCTGAATTGGGGAGGGGGCCCTTGAATTTGGGGGATGTGTCCCGAATTGGGGGGACCTCAAAATTGGGGAGGGGGCCTCTATACTGGGGGGATGTGCCCTAAATTGGGGGGACCTCGGAATTGGGGAGGGGACCCCTGAATTGGGGAGGGGGCCTCTCTAGTGGGGGGACCTCAAAATTGGGGAGGGGGCCTCGAAATTGGGGAGGGGGCCCCTATATTTGGGGGATGTGCCCTGAATTGAGGGGGACCTCGAAATTGGGGAGGGGGCCTCTATACTGGGGGGATGTGCCCTAAATTGGGGGGACCTCAGAATTGGGGAGGGGGCCTCTCTAGTGGGGGGACCTCAGAATTGGGGAGGGGGCCCCTGAATTGGGCAGGGGGTCTCTATAGTGGGGGGATGTGCCCTAAATTGGGGGGACCCCAGAATTGGGGAGGGGGCTCCTGAATTGGGGAGGGGGCCTCTAATAATGGGGGGATCTCCTAAATTGGGGAGGGGGCCTCTATAGTGGGGGGACCTTGAAATTGAGGAGGGGGCCCCTGAATTGGGGGGATGTGTCCCGAATTGGGGGGGTCCCCTAAATTGGGGGGACCTCGAAATTGGGGAGGGGGCCCCTGAACTGGGGGGATGTGTCCCAAATTGGGGGAGTCCCCTAAACTGGGGGGACCTCGAAATTGGGGAGGGGGTCTCTATACTGGGGGGATGTGCCCTAAATTGGGGGGACCTCGAAATTGGGGAGGGGGCCCCTGAATTGGGCAGGGGGTCTCTATAGTGGGGGGATGTGCCCTAAATTGGGGGGACCCCAGAATTGGGGAGGGGGCTCCTGAATTGGGGAGGGGGTCTCTATAGTGGGGGGATGTGCCTTAAATTGGGGGGGTTCCCTCAATTGGGGGGCCCTCTAAATTGGGGAGGGGGCCTCTAATAATGGGGGGATCCCCTAAATTGGGGAGGGGGCCTCTATAGTGGGGGGATGTGCCCTGAATTGGGGGGGGTCCCCTAAATTGGGGGGACCTCGAAATTGGGGAGGGGGCCCCTAAATTGGGGAGGGGATCTCTATAGTGGGGGGATGTGCCCTAAACTGGGGGGGGACCTCGAAACTGGGGGGACCTCAAAATTGGCGAGGGGGGCCCTAAATTGGCGAGGGGGCCCCTAAATTGGCGAGGGGGCCCCTAAATTGGCGAGGGGGCCCCTAAATTGAGGAGGGGGCCCCTAAATTGAGGAGGGGACCTCTATAGTGGGGGGGGATGTGCCCTAAATTGGAGAGGGGGCCCCTAAATTGGTCCCCTAAAAAGTAAGGGGGGGGCACCCTAAAAGAGAGGTGGGCACCCCAAAAAAGGGGGGGGCACCCCAAAAGAAGGGGGGGCACCCCAAAAGAAGGGGGGGCACCCCCTTCGCCCCCCCAAGCCCTAAGTTAGGGGAGAAGGGGTAGACCTTCCCTCCCTCAAGCGCCATTCGTGCCATGGGGGGGGGTTGGACCCTTCCTTGTTTTTTTTGGGGGGGGGGGGGTGACTTACCGATTTTGGGGGGCGCCCCCCCCCTCTGCCGCAGGGGGGCTGCTGATCTGCCTGCCGCGGGAGCAGGCGGCTCGCTTCTGCGCCGAGCTGAAAGCCCCCGGGCGGGGCGAGGGCCACCAGGCCTGGATCATCGGCATCGTGGAGAAGGGACCCCGCGGCGCCCGCGTCATCGACAAACCCCGCCTGATCGAGGTCACCCCCCGCGGGGCCCCCGCGCCCCCCGACAGCCCCGGCACCCCCCCCCCACCGGGGGACGCCGCCGCCGTCCCCCCCCTGCGGCCGTTTTAAGGGGAGGGGGGGGCGGGAAACACCCAACCCCCCCCCCCCACGCACCCCAAAAATCCCCCACCACCCCCCCCCCCCAAACCTCCCCTGAGCGTGACGCCCCTCCCCAAAAGCCCGGCGTGGGGTGGGGAAGGGCTGAGGATAAATCCCCCCCCCCCCCTCAATGAGGGGGGGGGAGGGTGGGGAGATGGCGGGGGGGGGGGCGGCGCTGGATTTTGGCAGGAGCCCCCCACCCAAAAAAAAAAAACCAACAAAAAAAAAAAGGAAAATTGGGGCAATAAAGAGCCAGGCCGACGAGGGGTTGGGGTTTTTTAATGTGAGGGGGGGGCCTACAAAATTTGGGGACCCCCCCCAAGGGGTTTTGGGGGTTGGGGGGGGGGGGTTGGGGGTTTTTTGGGGGGGGGTTTTGGGGTCCCCCCCCCCTCATTTGATGCAATCCATGACGTGGATCTGGAGCGTGTCCATGTCGGGGGCTTTGTACTGGCACTTGGGGCAGCACAGATCCGGTTGCTCCTCGGGGGGGGGGCGCAGGGGGGCGGGCAGCCCCCCAAAACCTGCGCAAGGGGGGGGGGGACACGACACCGTCACCCCCTGCCCCCCCAAAAAGGGGTTTTGGGGGGGTCCCCCCCCCGTTACTCACCCCCTGCCACCGCCGGGGGCCGCAGCTCCGAGTGCCGGTTCCTCATCTCCTCCATGCGGACTCTGTTGGGGGGGGGGGCATGGAAATTTGGGGGTGCAGGGGGGTCGGGGGGGGGCGCAGCTGGGTTTGGGGGGGTCTCGGGTAGATTTGGGGGGGGTCTCCGGTAGATTTGGGGGGGTTTAGGGTAAGTTTGGGGGGGTTTAGGGTGGGGCGGAGAGGTGGAGGAGGATGGGGAGGGGGGCTTTGGGGGTGCAGGGGGGAGTTTGGGGGTGCAAGGGGGTTTGGGGGGGCCCTGGGCAGCTTTTGGGGGGGGTCTCAGGTAGATTTTGGGGGGGTTTAGGGTAAGTTTGGGGGGGTTTAGGGTGGGGCTGGGAGATGGGGGAAGATGGGGAGGGGGGGTTGGAGTGCACAGCGGGGAATTTGGGGGTGCAGGAGGGTTTGGGGGGGCCCTGGGCAGCTTGGGGGGGGTCTCAGGTAGATTTGGGGGGGTCTAGGATGGGGCGGAGGGGGATGGGGAAGGGGGGATTCGGGGGTGTGGGGGGAGTTTGGGGGTGCAGGGGGGTTTGGGGGGGCCCTGGGCAGGATTTAGGGGGGGTCTCAGGAAGATTTTGGGGGGGTTTAGGGTGGGGCTGGGAGACGGAGGAGGATGGGGAGGGGGGGTTGGGGGTGCAGGGGGAAATTTGGGGGGTCCCTGGGCAGGATTGGGGGGGGGTCCCAGATAAATTTGGGGGGGGGGTCTCAGGTAAATTGGGGGGGGCTTTAGGATAAGTTTGGGGGGTTTCGGGTGGGGCTGGGAGATGGAGGCCGGTGAGGGGGGTGTTTGGGGGTGCAGGGGGATTTTGGGGTGCAGGGAGATTTTGGGGGCCCCTGGGCAAGATTGGGGGGGTCTCAGGAAAATTTGGGGGGGTCTCGGGTAAATTAGGGGGGCTTTAGGATAACTTTGGGGGGTTTTGGGTGGGGCTGGGAGATGGAGGCCGGTGGGGGGGGGGGTTGGGGGTGCAGGGGGACTTGGGGGGCCCCTGGGCAAGATTGGGGGGTCTCTCAGAGGAAATTTGGGGGGGGGTCCCAGGTAAATTTGGGGGGGGTCTCAGGTAAATTTGGGGGGGGCTTTAGGATAAGTTTGGGGGGTTTCGGGTGGGGCTGGGAGATGGAGGTTGGGGGGGGGGGTTGGGGGTGCAGGGGGATTTTGGGGGGCCCCTGGGCAGGATTGGGGGGGGCTCAGGGAAATTTTGAGGGGGGTCCCAGGGAAATTGGGGGGGGGGCTCAGTTAAATTGGGGGGGGCTTTAGAATAAGTTTGGGGGTTTCGGGTGGGTTGGGGGTGCAGGGGGACTTGGGGCGCCCCTGGGCAGGATTGGGGGGGGTCTCAGGGAAATTTGGGGGGGGCTTTAGGATAAGTTTGGGGGGTTCAGGTGGGGCTGGGAGATGGAGGTTGGTGAGGGGGGGGGTTGGGGGTGCAGGGGGATTTGGGGGTGCAGGGGGACTTGGGGGGCCCCTGGACAGGATTGGGGGGGTCTCTCAGGGGAAATTTGGGGGGGGGTCCCAGATAAATTTGGGGGGGGTCCCAAATAAATTGGGGGGGGGCTTTAGGATAAGTTTGGGGGGTTTCGGGTGGGGCTGGGAGATGGAGGTTGGTGAGGGGGGGGTTGGGGGTGCAGGGGATTTTGGGGTGCAGGAGAACTTGGGGGTGCAGGGGGATTTGGGGGGCCCCTGGGCAAGATTGGGGGGGGTCTCAGGGGAAATTTGGGGGGGGTCCCAGGTAAATTTGGGGGGGGTCTCAGGTAAATTGGGGGGGCTTTAGGATAAGTTTGGGGGGTTTTGGGCAGGGCTGAGCGATGGAGGCCGGCGAGAGTGGGGGGGGTTGGGGACACAGGGGGATTTTGGGGTGGGGAAGTTTTGGGGTGGGGAAGTTTTGGGGTGTCCCCCCCCCCACCTGGCAG
Source organism: Mycteria americana (assembly GCF_035582795.1). NCBI lineage: Eukaryota > Metazoa > Chordata > Aves > Ciconiiformes > Ciconiidae > Mycteria > Mycteria americana. The sequence continues at coordinate 7,438 of NW_027445545.1, read as the reverse complement.
CTCCCTCGGCGTCGACGCGGAGCTGGAGCTGGGCCAGGGCCTCCTGCAGGGCCTCGCGCTGGGCGTGGAGCTGCTCCCGCGCCGCCCGCTCCGCCTCGAAATCCGCCTTGTAGATGTCGGCCTGGGGGGGTCCGGAGGGTTTGGGGGGGTCCGGGGGGGGGTCCGGGGGGGTTCTGGCGGCGGTGCCACCGCGCCGTCGCCGCGGGCTCACCTGGGCCTGCAGCACGGGGATGGTCTCCAGGGTGGCGCGGTGCCGGTCGGCCTCGGCCTTCAGCTTGTCGATGAGCTCCTGCTTGGCCGCCAGCGCTTCCTCCGCCTGCTGCAGCTGCGCCTCCAGCTGCGCCCCGCGTCCTTTGCGTCACCCGGCGGGTGGCACCCGCGGTGGCACCCGGGGGGGGCCCTCCCCACCCCCCACCACCCCCACCCCCCTACCCCCACCCTCTTGGGGTTCCCGAGGGAGAGGGGCGGAAGGGACCCCCCCCCCCGGTGGGGAGGAGGGGGTGGGATGGGGACCAGGAGCTGTCGCCGTCTGTCCCCAAGGGCCACCTCGGGGTGCCCAAGGGGACAAGGAGCCACCCTGGTGTCCCCAAGGGGACAAGGAGCTGCTCCAGTGTCCCCAAGGGACCCAATGTGGGACAAGGAGCCACCCTGGCGTCCCCAAGGGGACCAGGAGCTGTTCCAGTGTCCCCAAGGGACCCAATGTGGGACAAGAAGCCACCCTGCTGTCCCCAAGGGGACGAGGAACCACTCTCATGTCCCCAAGAGGATGAGGAGCCACCTCGGTGTCCCCAAGGGACCCAATATGGCACAAGGAGCCACCGTGGCGGCCCCAAGGGGACGAGGAGCCACCTTGATGTCCCCAAGGGACCCAATGCGGGACAAAGAGCCACCCTGGTGTCCCCAAGGGGATGAGGAGCCACTCTGGTGTCCCCAACGGACCCAATACAGGACAAGGAGCCACTGCGGTGTCCCCAAGGGGACCCAGTGTGGGACAAAGAACCACCCCAGTGTCCCCAAGGGACCCAATATGGCACAAGGAGCCACTATGGTGTCCCCAAGGGGACGAGGGAGCCACCGTGGTGTCCCCAAGGGAACCAGGAACCACCCCAGTGTCCCCAAGGGACCCAATATGGGACAAGGAACCACCCTGATGTCCTCAAGGGACCTAGTATGGCACAAGGAGCCACTGTGGTGTCCCCAAGGGGACGAGGAGTCACCTTGATGTCCCCAAGGGACCTAGTATGGCACAAGGAGCCACTGTGGTGTCCCCGAGGGGACCCAGTGTGGGACAAAGAGCCACCCCAGTGTCCCCAAGGGACCCAACGTGGGACAAGGAGCCACCCTGGTGTCCCCAAGGGTATGAGGAACCACCCTGGTGTCCCCAAGGGACCTAATAAAGGACAAGGAACCACCGTGGTGTCCCCAAGGGAACCAGGAGCCACCCCAGTGTCCCCAAGGGACCCAAATGTAGGACAAGGAGCCACCCCAGTGTCCCCAAGGGACCCAATGCAGGACAAGGAACCACCCTGGTGTCCCCAAGAGAATGAGGAACAACCCCGGTGTCCCCAAGGGAACAAGGAACCACCCCAGTGTCCCCAAGGGACCCAATATGGGACAAGGAGCCACCCTGATGTCCCCAAGGGGACCAGGAGCCACCCTGATGTCCCCAAGGGACCCAATATGGGACAAGGAGCCACCCTGATGTCCCCAAGGTACCCGACGCAGGACAAGCAGCCACCCCGCCGTCCCCGAAGGACCCCGCTGCAGGGCGTGTGTGTCCCCCCCCCCCCCCCCCCCGGAGGTGACGGTGACCCCCCCCAACCTGGCTGCGCTTGTCCCCGTCCAGGCTGGCCTTGATGTGGGCGTCGTACTCCTGGAAGAGGTGGTGGTAGGCCACCTGCAGCTGCACCAGCTTGCGCCTGGGGACAGCGGGGACAGCGGCAGCCCTGCGGGGACCGTCCCGGAGCCGCCGCCGCCGCCCCGTCGCGCGTCGTCGTGTCCGTCCCCCCCCCCCCCCGCCGCCGCGCCGTCCCCGCGTCACTCACTTCTCCTCGGTGGCCCCCTGCCGCTCCACCCGCAGGGCGGCCTCCAGGTTCTGCACCTGCAGCCGCAGCTGGTCCAGCTGCACCGCGTGGCCCCCGGCCGCCTCCTCCAGCGCCCGGCACCGCGCCCCCGCCGCCGCCGCCCTGCGCCGCCCCCGCCCGCCGTCACCCGCCGGGGACGGGGACGGGAACCCCCTGCGCTCTGGTGACGGGGACGGGACCCCCGGTGACAGGGACAGGGTTCCTCTACACCCCGGTGACAGGGATGGGACCCGCGGTGACAGTGACAGGGCCTCTGGTGACAGGGACAGGATCCCCCTACACCCTGGTGACGGTGACAGGGCCCCTGGTGACAGTGACAGGACCCTGCTACACCCCGGTGACAGGGACAGGGCTCCTGGTGACAGGGACAGGACCCTGCTACACCCCGGTGACAGGGACGGGACCCCCGGTGACAGGGACAGGGTCCCCCTACACCCCGGTGACAGGGACGGGGCCCCTGGTGACAGGGACAGGATCCCCCTACACCCCGGTGACAGAGACGGGGTTCCTCTACACCCCAGTGACAGGGATGGGACCCGCGGTGACAGTGACAGGGCCCTTTGGTGACAGTGACAGGATCCCCCCACACCCTGGTGACAGGGACAGGACCCTGCTACACCCCGGTGACAGGGACGGGACCCCCCTACACCCCAGTAACAGGGACAGGGCCCCTGGTGACAAGGACAGGGTCCCCCTACACCCCGGTGACAGGGACAGGGCTCCTGGTGACAGGGACAGGGTCCCCCCACACCCCGGTGACAGGGACGGGACCCCCGGTGACAGAGACAGGGTCCCCCCCACACCCCGGTGACAGGGACAGGGCCCCTGGTGACAGGGACAGGGTCCTGCTACGCTCTGGTGATAGTGACAGAGCCCTGCTATGGTCCGGTGACAGGGAGAGGACCCCCGGTGACAGGGACAGGGTTCCCCTACACCCCGGTGACTGACAGGGACAGGGCCCCTGGTGACAAGGACAGGGCTCTGCTACACCCCGGTGACAGAGACGGGACCCCCGGTGACAGGGACAGGTTGCTGCTATGCCCTGGTGACAGCGATGGGACCCCCAGTAACAGTGACAGGGTCCTGCTAGACCTCGGTGACAGGGACGGGACCCTTGGTGACAGAGACAGGATTCCCCTACACCCCGGTGACAGGGATGGGACCCCGGTGACAGGGACAAGGCCCCTGGTGACAGGGACAGGGTCCCCCTACACCCTGGTGACAGGGATGGGACCCCTAGTGACAGTGACAGGGCCCCCAGTGACAGGGACAGGTTCCTGCTACGCTCTGGTGACGGTGACAGGGCCCTGCTATGCCCCGGTGACAGGGACGGGACCCCCGGTGACAGGGACAGGGTTCCTCTACACCCCGGTGACTGACAGGGACAGGGCCCCTGGTGACAGGGACAGGATCCTCCTACACCCCGGTAACAGGGACGGGACCCCCGGTGACAGGGACAGGGTCCCCCTACACCCCGGTGACAGGGATGGGACCCGCGGTGACAGTGACAGGGCCTCTGGTGACAGTGACATGGCCCTGCTATGCCTCGGTGACAGGGACGGGACCCGTGGTGACAGGGACAGGGTCCCCCTACACCCCGGTGACAGGGACAGGGCCCCCGGTGACAGTGACAAGTTGCTGCTATGCCCTGGTGACAGTGATGGGACCCCCAGTGACAGGGACATGTTCCTGCTACGCTCTGGTGACAGGGACAGGGCCCCTGGTGACAAGGACAGGATCCCCCTACACCCCGGTGACAGGGACGGGACCCCCGGTGACAGGGACAGGATCCCCCTACACCCCGGTGACAGGGACGGGACCCCCGGTGACAGGGACAGGGCCCCTGGTGACAGGGACAGGGTCCCCCTACACCCCGGTGACAGGGACGGGACCCCCGGTGACAGTGACAGGGTCCTGCTACGCTCTGGTGACGGTGACAGGGTCCTGCTGTGCCCCGGTGACAGGGACGGGACCCCCGGTGACAGGGACAGGGTCCTCCTACACCCCGGTGACAGTCACAGGACCCCCCTACACCCCGGTGACAGCGACAGGACCCCCGGTGACAGTGACAAGCCCCCCCCCCCCCCCCCGGGGACAACGCCAGGTCCCCCCCGGTGACACTGACAGGTCCCCCCCCCCACGCCCCGGGGACGGCGACAGCCACGCCACCGCGTCCTTGTCCCCACGGGGACAACGAGCCAGACCCAAACCGCTGCCGGGGGACGCTCCCCCTCCCCCGCCCTCGTCCCCAACACCCCGGGGACTGGTCCCGCTCCCCCCCGGGGACGGTGCCACCCCCCTGGGGACAGGTGCCACCCCCTTGGGGACAAGTGCCACCCCCTTGGGGACGGTGCCCGACCTCTGCTCCAGCTCGTCCCGCTCCCGCCGGCTGCTCTCCAGGCGGCTCTGGCTCTCCCGCAGCTCCCCCAGCAGCGACGTCACCTGCGCCTTCACCGACGCCTTGTCCTGCTGTTTGGGGACACGGGGGGGGGGGGGACACGACGCGGGTCACCTCCCCCCCTCCCCAAATTGTCCCCGAGCCGTCCCCGAAGCGCGTCCCCTCACCTCCAGCTGCCGCCGCAGGGCTTGGAGCTGCAGCTCGGCCCGCCGCGCCGCCTCCGCCGCCCGCTCCTCCGCCCCCGCTTGCGCCTCCCGCGCCGCCGCCAACCTGGGGGGGGGACACAAAAAAACAACAAGGGGACGGGGGTGGTCCCCAAAGTGTCCCCAAAATGTCCCCGACCCCCCCTTTCCCCCCCCCAAACTCACTCAGCCTCCGCCGCCGCCAGCCGCTGCCTCAGCTGCTCCGTGGGGCTGTTGGGGACGGGGACGGCGTCACCGGGGGGGGGGGGTTGGGGGGGGTTGGGGACATCGTGGAGGTCCCCAAAAGAAGGGGGGGGGGAGGGGAGGGGCGTACCTGGGGTCTGGGGGCGACGCGGGGTCCCCCCGGGGTGGCTGGGGGTCCCCGGGGACGGCCTGGTCCTGGCTGGGGGAGGGGCCCGGGGCTGCCTCCTCCTGCGGCGGCCCCTCGGCGGGGGGCTGGGGGGGGCGGGGACGGTGAGGGGACGCGGGGACACGGGGGGGGACGCGGGGGGACGGGGGGGGACGCGTAAGGGGTGTAGGGACGTGGGGACACGGGGGGGGGACGCGGGGTGCAGGGACGAAGGGACACGGGGGGGGGACGTGGGGGGGACATGGGGACGTGGGGGGGGACGTGGGGACACAGGGGGGACGTGGGGTGCAGGGACGAGGGGACACAGAGGGGACATGGGGACACGGGGGGGACACGTAAGGGGTGTAGGGACATGGGGACACGGGGGGGACGCGGGGACACGGGGGGGGACGCGTAAGGGGTGTAGGGACATGGGGACACGGGGGGGGGACGCGGGGTGCAGGGACGTGGGGACACGGGGGGGGACATGGGGACACGGGGTGCAGGGACGCAGGGACATGGGGGGGACATGGAGACATGGGGGGGACATGGGGACACGGGGGGGACACGGGGTGCAGGGACGTGGGGACACAGGGGGGACATGGGGACATAGGGGGGACGCGGGGTGCAGGGACATGGGGACACGGGGGGACATGGGGACACGGGGGGGGACATGGGGTGCAGGGACGCGGGGACACGGGGGGGGACGCGTAAGGGGTGTAGGGACATGGGGACACGGGGGGGACGTGGGGACACGGGGGGGACGCGGGGGGGACATGGGGACACGGGGGGGACGCGGGGGGGACGCGGGGTGCGGGGACGCGGGGACACGGGGGGGGACGCGGGGACACGGGGGGGACGCGGGGACACGGGGGGGACGCGGGGACACGGGGGGGACGTGCAAGGGGTGTAGGGAGGTGGGGAAACAGAGAGGGGGTGTGTGGGGACATGGGGGGGCGTGGAAGGGGACAGGGGACAGAGAGGGGGACATGGGGACACAAGGGGGACAGAGAGATGGCAAGGGGGACAGGGAGGGGACAGGGGATGTGGGGACAGGGAGGGGACAAGGGGACGGGGGGGGACGTGGGGACACAAGAGGGACAGGGAGGGGGACGTGGAAGGGGTGGGGGGACACGGGGGGACACGGAAGGGGACGCAAGGACAGGGAGGGGGACGTGGGGGAGCAGAGGGACATCGAGGGACGCGAAGGGGACGGGGAAGGGGACACAGGGACGTGGGGGGGGGCCAGGGAAGGGACGTAGGGACAGGGAGGGGACAGGGAGGGGACACGGGGACACGTGGGGACAAGGAGAGAATGTGTGGGGACAGGGAGGGGACAGCAGGGGGGATGGGGGGGACACGGGGACAAAGAGGGGACAGGGAGGGACATGGGGGGTGATGGCAGGGGACGTGTGGGGACAGAGGGAACAGTGAGGGGGATGAAGGGGACATGTGGGGACAGGAAGGGGACATGAGGGGACTGTGGGGGGTGGTGGGGGGACACGGGGACATGGGGGGCACATGGGGACAGGGAGGGAACAGGGAGAGGGGTGGGGGGACACGGGGACACAGGGAGGGGGACGGGGGGGACATGGGGACAGGGAGGGGCCAGTGGGGGGGACATGTGGGGACACATGGAGGGGACAGGGGTGATAGGGGGAGCATGTAGGGACAGGGAGGGGACATGGGGGGGGACACAGGGAGGGGGGTGGGGGGAGACGGGGACACAGGGAGGGGGACGGGGGGGACACGGGGACAGGGAGGGGCCAGTGGGGGGGGGGTGGGAGGGACATGGGGGGACTGGGGGGGGACATGGGGGGGGACATGGGGACACAGGGAGGGGGGCGAGGGGGACACAGGGCGGGGGGGACACGGGGACGCGGGGCGGGGCCTGGGGGGGGACATGGGGACAGGGAGGGGGGCGGGGGGACATGGGGGGGACACAGGGAGGGGCCAGAGAGGGGGTGGGGGGACACGGGGACACAGGAAGGGGGATGGGGGGGACATGGGGACAGGGAGGGGACAGGGACAGGGGTGGAGGTGATGGGGGGGGCATGTGGGGACAGGGAGGGGACACGGGGACACAGGGAGGGGGGTGGGGGGGACGCGGGGCGGGGCCCGGGGGGGGACATGGGGCCAGGGAGGGGGGCGGGGGGACACGGGGACACAGGGAGGGGGATGGGGGGGACATGGGGACAGGGAGGGGACAGGGACGGGGGTGGAGGTGATGGGGGGGGGGCATGTGGGGCCAGGGAGGGGACATGGGGGGACTGGGGGGGGCCAGGGAGGGGGGCGGGGGGGACACAGGGCAGGGGGGACACGGGGCGGGGCCCGGGGGGGGACATGGGGCCAGGGAGGGGGACGGGGGGTGATGGGGGGGACAGGGGGACGTGGGGGGGACACATGGGGCCAGGGAGGGGGGGCG
>NW_027445544.1:0-41135 GCF_035582795.1 Mycteria americana | reverse complement strand
GGGGTGTGTGTTGTGGAGCGTCCCCAAGCGGGGTGGGGAGGTTTTGGGGGGGTGGCGGGGTGTTGGTGGGGTGTGAGGTGGGATTTGGGGGGGCTGATGGGGAGTCCCTGGGCTGCGGAGGGGTTTTGGGGGGCTGGCAGGGGGTCGTCAGGGCGTGAGGTGGGATTTGGGGGGCTGGCAGGGGGTCTTCAGGAGGTGAGGTGGGATTTGGGGGGCTGATGGGGTGTCGTTGGGCTGCGGAGGGGTTCTGGGGGGCTGGCAGGGGGTCCACAGGCTCTCAGATGGGATTTGGGGGGCTGATGGGGTGTCCCTGGGCTGTGGAGGGGTTTTGGGGGGCTGGCAGGGGGTCGTCAGGGCGTGAGGTGGGATTTGGGGGGCTGATGGGGTGTCGTTGGGCTGCGGAGGGGTTTTGGGGGGCTGGCAGGGGGTCGTCAGGGCGTGAGGTGGGATTTGGGGGGCTGGCAGGGGGTCTTCAGGAGGTGAGGTGGGATTTGGGGGGCTGATGGGGTGTCCCTGGGCTGCGGAGGGGTTCTGGGGGGCTGGCAGGGGGTCCACAGGCTCTCAGATGGGATTTGGGGGGCTGATGGGGTGTCGTTGGGCTGCGGAGGGGTTCTGGGCGGCTGGCAGGGGGTCGTCAGGGCGTGAGGTGGGATTTGGGGGGCTGATGGGGTGTCCCCGGGCTGCGGAGGGGTTTTGGGGGGCTGGCAGGGGGTCGTCAGGGCGTGAGGTGGGATTTGGGGGGCTGATGGGGTGTCCCCGGGCTGCGGAGGGGTTTTGGGGGGCTGGCAGGGGGTCGTCAGGGCGTGAGGTGGGATTTGGGGGGCTGATGGGGTGTCCCCGGGCTGCGGAGGGGTTTTGGGGGGCTGGCAGGGGGTTGTCAGGGCGTGAGGTGGGATTTGGGGGGCTGCTGGGGTGTCCCCGGGCTGCGGAGGGGTTTTGGGGGGCTGGCAGGGGGTCTTCAGGAGGTGAGGTGGGATTTGGGGGGCTGATGGGGTGTCCCCGGGCTGGGAAGGGGTTTTGGGGGGCTGGCAGGGGGTCGTCAGGGTGTGAGGTGGGATTTGGGGGGCTGGCAGGGGGTCCACAGGCTCTCAGATGGGATTTGGGGGGCTGATGGGGTGTCCCTGGGCTGTGGAGGGGTTTTGGGGGGCTGGCAGGGGGTCTTCAGGAGGTGAGGTGGGATTTGGGGGGCTGCTGGGGTGTCCCTGGGCTGCGGAGGGGTTTTGGGGGGCTGGCAGGGGGTCTTCAGGAGGTGAGGTGGGATTTGGGGGGCTGATGGGGTGTCCCCGGGCTGGGAAGGGGTTTTGGGGGGCTGGCAGGGGGTCGTCAGGGTGTGAGGTGGGATTTGGGGGGCTGGCAGGGGGTCCACAGGCTCTCAGATGGGATTTGGGGGGCTGCTGGGGTGTCCCTGGGCTGCGGAGGGGTTTTGGGGGGCTGGCAGGGGGTCGTCAGGGCGTGAGGTGGGATTTGGGGGGCTGATGGGGTGTCGTTGGGCTGCGGAGGGGTTTTGGGGGGCTGGCAGGGGGTCCACAGGCTCTCAGATGAGATTTGGGGGGCTGGCAGGGGGTCGTCAGGGCATGAGGTGGGATTTGGGGGGCTGGCAGGGGGTCCACAGGCTCTCAGATGGGATTTGGGGGGCTGATGGGGTGTCCCTGGGCTGCGGAAGGGTTTTGGGGGGCTGGCAGGGGGTCTTCAGGAGGTGAGGTGGGATTTGGGGGGCTGCTGGGGTGTCCCTGGGCTGCGGAGGGGTTTTGGGGTGTCTTTGGGCTGTGCTGGGGAGGATTTGGGGTCCTTAGGGGTTCTCCTTGATTATCGGGAAGGTTTTTGGGGGTATTTTGAGACATTTTTGGGTTGTGGTGGGAAGATTTGGGGCCCTTATGGGGTGTCCTTGCCCAGTCGAAAGCTTTTTGGGGTGTTTTGGGGTGTCTTTGGGCTGTGCTGGGGAGGATTTGGGGTCCTTAGGGGTTCTCCTTGATTATCGGGAAGGTTTTTGGGGGTATTTTGAGACATTTTTGGGCTGTGGTGGGAAGATTTGGGGTCCTTAAGGGATGTCCATGCCCAGTCAAAAGCGTTTTGGGGTGTTTTGGGGTATTTTTGGGCTGTGGTGGGAGGATTTGGGGTCCTTAGGGTTCTCCTTGATTATCAGGATGGTTTTTGGGGGTATTTTGAGACATTTTTGGGCTGTGGTGGGAAGATTTGGGGTCCTTATGGGGTGTCCTTGCCCAGTCGAAAGCTTTTTGGGGTGTTTTGGGGTGTCTTTGGGCTGTGGTGGGAGGATTTGGGGCCCTTATGGGGTGTCCTTGCCCAGTCGAAAGCTTTTTGGGGTGTTTTAGGGTATTTTTGGGCTGTGCTGGGGAGGATTTGGGGTCCTTAGGGGTTCTCCTTGATTATCGGGAAGGTTTTTGGGGGTATTTTGGGACATTTTTGGGCTGTGGTGGGAGGATTTGGGGTCCTTATGGGGTGTCCTTGCCCAGTCGAAAGCTTTTTGGGGTGTCTTTGGGCTGTGCTGGGGAGGATTTGGGGTCCTTAGGGGTTCTACTTGATTATCGGGAAGGTTTTTGGGGGTATTTTGAGACATTTTTGGGCTGTGGTGGGAAGATTTGGGGTCCTTATGGGGTGTCCTTGCCCAGTCGAAAGCTTTTTGGGGTGTTTTGGGGTATTTTTGGGCTGTGCTGGGGAGGATTTGGGGTCCTTAGGAGTTCTCCTTGATTATCGGGAAGGTTTTTGGGGGTATTTTGGGGTATCTTTGGGCCGTGGAAGAAGAATTTGGGGTGTCCCTGCTTTGTAGGAGAACTTGGAAGAGATGTTGGGGCATCTTTGGGTTGTGGTGGGAGGATTTGGGCTTCTTCTGACATCTCCATGATCAACGGGAAGCGTTTTGGGGTATTTTGAGGCATCTTTGGGGTTGCAGTGGGAAGATCTGGGGTGTCCCTGGCCTGCAGGAGAGCTTGGAGGAGGGTTTTTGGGGGGGGGGGGGGGGCACCTTTGCGCCATGGCTGGTTTTTTTGGGGTGCTGACGGGGTGTCCCCGATCTACAGGGGGAGGTGATGAACCTGCTGATGTTCCTCTCGACGTGGGATGGGAAGGTCCCCCAACCCGCCATCCTGAAACCTCGTCCCCTCTGGACGGGCAAGCAGATCTTCTCCCTTATCATCCCTGGACACATCAACTGCATCCGCACCCACAGCACCCACCCCGATGACGAGGACAGCGGGCCCTACAAGCACATCTCCCCTGGGGACACCAAGGTGGGGGACGTCTGGGGTGGTCGTAGGGGTGGAGTGGGTGGGGAAACTTTTGGGGTGGACCTTGGGTGGGTGATGGGTGCTCTGAGGTGGTTTGGTGGGACTTGAGGGTGCTCTGGGGTGGGTTGGTGAGGCAGAAGGGTGGTCTGGGGGGGCTTGGTGGGACGTGAGGAAGGTCTGGGGGGGCTTGGTGGGACGTGAGGAAGATCTGGGGGGGCTTGGGACACGAGGGTGGTCTGGGGGTCTTGGTGGGACACAAGGGTGGTCTGAGGGGGCTTGGTGGGATGTGAGGAAGGTCTGGGGGGGCTTGGTGGGACGTGAGGAAGGTCTGGGGGGGCTTGGTGGGACGTGAGGAAGATCTGGGGGGTCTTGGTGGGATGTGAGGAAGGTCTGAGGGGGCTTGGTGGGACGTGAGGAAGGTCTGGGGGGGCTTGGTGGGACACAAGGGTGGTCTGGGGAGACTTGGTGGGACGTGAGGAAGGTCTGGGGGGGCTTGGTGGGACGTGAGGAAGATCTGGGGGGGCTTGGTGGGATGTGAGGAAGGTCTGAGGGGGCTTGGTGGGACGTGAGGAAGATCTGGGGGGGCTTGGGACATGAGGGTGGTGTGGGGGTCGTGGTGGGACACAAGAGTGGTCTAGGGAGACTTGGTGGGACGTGAGGAAGGTCTGGGGGGGCTTGGTGGGACGTGAGGAAGGTCTGGGGGGTCTTGGTGGGACACAAGGGTGGTCTGGGGAGACTTGGTGGGACGTGAGGAAGATCTGGGGGGGCTTGGTGGGACGTGAGGAAGGTCTGGGGGGTCTTGGTGGGACGTGAGGGTGGTCTGAGGGGGCTTGGTGGGACGTGAGGAAGATCTGGGGGGGCTTGGGACATGAGGGTGGTCTGGGGGTCTTGGTGGGACACAAGGGTGGTCTGGGGGGGCTTGGTGGGATGTGAGGAAGGTCTGGGGAGACTTGGTGGGACGTGAGGAAGGTCTGGGGGGTCTTGGTGGGACGTGAGGGTGGTCTGAGGGGGCTTGGTGGGACGTGAGGAAGATCTGGGGGGGCTTGGGACATGAGGGTGGTCTGGGGGTCTTGGTGGGACGCAAGGGTGGTCTGGGGGGGCTTGGTGGGATGTGAGGAAGGTCTGGGGAGACTTGGTGGGACACAAGGGTGGTCTGGGGGGGCTTGGTGGGACTTGAGAGTGGTCTGGAGGGGTTTGGGTGGTTGGGGGGACACTGAGTTGGGTCTAGGGGGGTGTCCTAGGGTGGGTCTAGAGCTGTAGCGGGTGGGGGAAGAGGGTATGGAGGACTTTTGGAGTGGTTGGGGGGGGACCCTTGGGTGTGATGGGTGCTCTGAAGGGCTTGGTGGGACATGAGGGTGCTCAAGGGGGCTTGGTGGGACGTGAAGGGGCTTGGGGGTGTTCTAGGGGGGTTTGGTGGAGATCCTAGATTGGAGGAAGCCTCGGGGGTGGGTGAAGGGGGTTCAGAGGACCCTTGGGGTGGCTGGAGGACACAAGGGTCCTCCAGAGTGGTTGGGTCAATCAACCTCTGGAGATTGCGGTGGGGGGGGTGGGGAGACACGGACCTGACACCCCCTTTTTGTAGGTAATCGTGGAGAACGGGGAGCTGATCATGGGCATCCTCTGCAAGAAGTCTTTGGGCACCTCGGCGGGTTCCTTGGTCCATATCTCCTACCTGGAGATGGGACATGACACCACCCGCCTCTTCTACAGCAACATCCAAACCGTCATCAACAACTGGCTCCTCATCGAGGGTCAGCGTGGACCCAGGAAGGGGAGGGGGCCTCTGGGGTGGGGTGGGGGGGGTGCATGGACCCCTCTTGGAGATCCAAGCATCTGGGGACCTTCTCTGTGGGGTGGGGGTGGGGTGCATGGACCCCTCTTGGAGATCTAAGCATCTGGGCACCTTCTCGGTGGGGTGGGGTGGGGGTGGTGGTGGTGCATGGACCCCTCTTGGAGATCCAAGCATCTGGGCACCTTCTCGGTGGGGTGGGGGGGGGGGGGGTGGTGCATGGACCCCTCTTGGAGATCCAAGCATCTGGGGACCTTCTCTGTGGGGTGGGGGTGGGGTGCATGGACCCCTCTTGGAGATCCAAGCATCTGGGCACCTTCTCGGTGGGGTGGGGTGGTGGTGGTAGTGGTGCATGGACCCCTCTTGGAGATCCAAGCATCTGGGCACCTTCTCGGTGGGGTGGGGGTGCGGGGGGGGGTGGGGTGCATGGACCCCTCTTGGAGATCCAAGCATCTGGGGACCTTCTCGGTGGGGTGGGGTGGGGGTGGGGGTGGTGCACGGACCCCTCTTGGAGATCCAAGCATCTGGGGACCTTCTCTGTGGGGGGGGGGGGGGGGGGGGGGGTGGTGGGGTGCATGGACCCCTCTTGGAGATCCAAGCATCTGGGCACCTTCTCACACCCCATTTTTGTGGGGCAGAAGGGACTTGGGTGTCCGTGGGGCTCTTGGACCTCATTCTTTGGGGCAACAAGGACCCGGGTGTGGGGGGGGTGGATCTTGGACCCCCTTTTTTTGGCGCTACGAGGACCTCGTTGTCCCCCTTTTTTTGGCTACGTGGACCCAAGTATCTCCCCTGGGGTGAGGAGAACGTGGTAGAGGATTGGTTTGGGGGTGTGAGGAGCACCCTGGTGGGTGGGGGACAGGATATAGGGTGGGGACCACCCTAAGGTGGGGGGCACCCACCTGACCCCCCCCCCCCCATGTCCCCCCTCCAGGCCACACCATCGGCATTGGGGACTCCATCGCTGATGCCAAGACCTACCAGGACATCCAGAACACCATCAAGAAGGCCAAGCAAGATGTCATTGAGGTGGGTTGTGGGGGGTTTTTTGGGGGGCGGGGGGGGCTCCCTGGGGTTTTTGGGGGGCCTGAGTGATGCTGTGGGGGATCCCCTGGTTGGAATTTGGGGTTCCTTCGGAGGGGGGGGGGCTGTGAGATCTGGGGGGCTGACGGGGGGGGGTGGAGTTGAGGGACTCCACTTGGTGGTGGTGGGGGTCCCAGCGAGTTGGGGGGGAGGGACCTCCGAAGGGATTTTGGGGTGTTTCCCAAAGTTTTGGGTACCCCCTGTATCTCTGCGGGGTTTTGGGGTGCCCCGGTGATGCTGTGGGATTGAGGAAGGATTTAAGGTTCTCCCTTGGAGTCTCCTCAATGATCCCGAGACGTTTTGGGGGGCTTCCTGCGGTTTTAGGGCACCCCTAGTGATAGCAGGAAGGTTTTTGGGGTACTTCCTGGGGATTTGGAGCACCCACAGTTCCCCTAGGACATTTTTGGGGTGCTCCCTGGGGTTTTGGGGCATCCCCAGTTCCCCTAGGCCATTTTTGGGGTGCTCTTGGGGGTTTTGGAGCATCCGTAGTTCCCCTAGGACATTTTTGGGGTGCTCCCTGGGGTTTTGGAGCACCCACAGTTCCCCTAGGCCATTTTTGGGGTGCTCTTGGGGGTTTTGGATCATTACCCAGGGATCCTGGGACATTTTGGGGTGCTCTTGGGGGTTTTGGAGCACCCACAGTTCCCCCAGGACATTTTTGGGGTGCTCTTGGGGGTTTTGGATCATTACCCAGGGATCCTGAGACATTTTGGGGTGCTCCCTGGGGTTTTGGAGCATCCATAGTTCCCCTAGGTCATTTTTGGGGTGCTCTTGGGGGTTTTGGAGCACCCACAGTTCCCCTAGGTCATTTTTGGGGTGCTCCCTGGGGTTTTGGAGCATCCCCAGTTCCCCTAGGCCATTTTTGGGGTGTTCTTGGGGGTTTTGGAGCACCCACAGTTCCCCTAGGTCATTTTTGGGGTGCTCTTGGGGGTTTTGGAGCATCTGTAGTTCCCCCAGGACATTTTTGGGGTGCTCTTGGGGGTTTGGGATCATTATCCAGGGATCCTGAGACATTTTGGGGTGTTCCCTGGGGTTTTGGAGCATCCGTAGTTCCCCTGCGCCATTTTTGGGGTGCTCTTGGGGGTTTTGGAGCACCCACAGTTCCCCTGCGCCATTTTTGGGGTGCTCTTGGGGGTTTTGGAGCACCCACAGTTCCCCCAGGACATTTTTGGGGTGCTCTTGGGGGTTTTGGAGCACCCACAGTTCCCCTGTGCCATTTTTGGGGTGCTCCTGGGGGTTTTGGAGCACCCACAGTTCCCCTGCGCCATTTTTGGGGTGCTCTTGGGGGTTTTGGAGCACCCACAGTTCCCCCAGGACATTTTTGGGGTGCTCTTGGGGGTTTTGGAGCACCCACAGTTCCCCTGCGCCATTTTTGGGGTGCTCTTGGGGGTTTTGGAGCACCCACAGTTCCCCTGCGCCATTTTTGGGGTGCTCTTGGGGGTTTTGGAGCACCCACAGTTCCCCTAGGCCATTTTTGGGGTGCTCTCTTGGGGTTTTCGAGTGTCCCCAACGATTCCAGGAGGGTTTTGGGGCGCTCCCCAACCCCTTTTAGCGCACCCCCAACCCCCCCCCCCCCCCCCCAGGACGCTTTGAGATCCTCCATAGATGGTTTTCACCACTCCCACCCCCCTGGAGACATCTTGGGGTACTCCCGGAGTTTCGGGGTGCCCCAGTGACACCATGGGGGGGGGTGTGGGTGTTCCTGGTGGGGTTGGTAGGTCATCGAGAAGGCCCACAACAACGAACTGGAGCCCACCCCGGGGAACACGCTGCGGCAGACCTTCGAGAACCAGGTCAACCGCATCCTCAATGACGCCCGTGACAAGACGGGTTCCTCCGCCCAGAAGTCCCTCTCCGAGTACAACAACTTCAAGTCCATGGTGGTGTCGGGTGCCAAAGGTTCCAAGATCAACATCTCTCAGGTATTTTTTGGGGGGGTGGGGGACGACCCCTACGGGGTCTCGGGGAACCCCTATGGGACTTGGGGCGTGCCAGGAGGATCTCAATGGGGTTTGAGAATGTTCTTATGGGGCTTAGTGGACCATGTCAGGGTCATCACGGTGCTCCGTGCTGGTTTTGGGTACTAAAAGCTCCAAGATCAACACCTCTGAGATCTTGGGGGGGGTTCTCTCTGGTCTTGGGGGGCCCCTATGGGGTCTAAGGGAGGTGCCAGGAGGATCTCTGTGGGGTTTGGGAGGGTTCCTGTTGGGTTTTGGAGACCTCTGTGGGGTCCTCTTGAGGGTCTGGTGTTGGGCACAAAGACCTCCAAGAAGAACATGTCCCGGGTCTTGGGGGGCTCTATGGGGTCTTGGGGGGCTCTATGGGGTCTGGGGGGACCCCTATAGGGTCTGGGGGATGCCAGGAGGATCTCTGTGGGGTTTGGGAGGGTTCCTGTTGGCTTTTGGAGACCTCTGTGGGGTCCTCTTGAGGGTGTGTGGTAGTGCTGGGCATGAAGACCTCCAAGAAGAACATCTCCCAGGTCTTGGGGGGCTCTATGGGGTCTTGGGGGGCCCCTATAGGGTCTGGGGGATGCCAGGAGGATCTCTGAGGGGTTTGGGAGGGTTCCTGTTGGCTTTTGGAGACCTCTGTGGGGTCCTCTTGAGGGTGTGTGGTATTGCTGAGCATGAAGACCTCCAAGAAGAACATCTCCCAGGTCTTGGGGGGCTCTATGGGGTCTTGGGGGGCCCCTATAGGGTCTGGGGGGTGCCAGGAGGATCTCTGTGGGGTTTGGGAGGGTTCCTGTTGGGTTTTGGAGACCTCTGTGGGGTCCTCTTGAGGGTCTGGTGTTGGGCACAAAGACCTCCAAGAAGAACATGTCCCAGGTCTTGGGGGGCTCTATGGGGTCTTGGGGGGCTCTACGGGGTCTTGGGGGGCCCCTATAGGGTCTGGGGGGTGCCAGGAGGATCTCTGTGGGGTTTTGGAGGGTTCCTGTTGGCTTTTGGAGACCTCTGTGGGGTCCTCTTGAGGGTCTGTGGTAGTGCTGGGCATGAAGACCTCCAAGAAGAACATCTCCCAGGTCTTGGGGGGCCCTATAGGGTCTGGGGGATGCCAGGAGGATCTCTGAGGGGTTTGGGAGGATCCCTGTGGGATTTTGGGGATCTCTGGGGCCCTCACGGGGGTCCGTGGGTGCCAAAGGTTCCATGGTGAACATCTCCCAGGTACGTTGGGGGTTTCTACAGGCCCTTGGGACGTTCCCTGCAGGGATCTGGGATCCCACCTAAGAGGTCTGGGGGACCCGGTTGATCACTGGGGGTCCAAGGGGATGCTATGGGTCATGGTGGTGGTCCATGGTGACGTTGGTCTCCATGGTGAACATCTCCCAGGTACGTTGGGGATCCCTACAGGCCCTTGGGACGTTCCCTGCGGGGATCTGGGATCCCACCTGAGAGGTCTGGGGGACCGGGTTGATCACTGGGGGTCCAAGGGGGACCCCGTGGGTCATCATGGTCGTCCATGGTGACGTTGGCCTCCATGGTGAACATCTCCCAGGTACGTTGGGGATCCCTACGGGCCCACAGGACCTTCCCTATGGGGATCAGGGATTCCTATGGAGTCGGGGGGGACCAAGTTGATCACCGTGGGTCTTGAGGGTTCCCTGTGGGGTCCAGGGGGGACCCCGTGGGTCATGGTGGTGGTCCATGGTGACGTTGGTCTCCATGGTGAACATCTCCCAGGTACGTTGGGGGTCCCTACAGGCCCTTGGGACGTTCCCTGCAGGGATCTGGGATCCCACCTGAGAGGTTTGGGGGACCGGGTTGATCACTGGGGGTCCAGGAGGATGCTATGGGTCATGGTGGTGGTCCATGGTGACGTTGGTCTCCATGGTGAACATCTCCCAGGTACGTTGGGGGTCCCTACAGGCCCTTGGGACGTTCCCTGCGGGGATCTGGGATCCCATCTAAGAGGTTTGGGGACCCGGTTGATCACTGGGGTGTCCAAGGGGGACCCCGTGGGTCATCATGGTGGTCCATGGTGACATTGGCCTCCATGGTGAACATCTCCCAGGTACATTGGGGATCCCTACGGGCCCTTGGGACATTCCCGATGTAGATCAGTGATCTTTATGAGGTCTGGGGGTGCCCCTGCTGCACCCCCCCCCACTCCACCAACCACGTGTCCCCCCCATGTCCCCCCGGCAGGTGATTGCGGTGGTGGGGCAGCAGAACGTGGAGGGCAAGCGGATCCCTTTTGGCTTCAAGCACCGCACGCTGCCCCACTTCATCAAGGACGATTACGGCCCCGAAAGCCGGGGCTTCGTGGAGAACTCCTACCTGGCCGGCCTCACCCCCACCGAGTTCTTCTTCCACGCCATGGGTGGTCGTGAGGGTCTCATCGACACCGCCGTCAAGACGGCCGAGACCGGTCAGCCCCCCCCCCCAACCCCAGGACCACCCGTCTTTTCCATGTACCCCCCACCGTGGTGGACTCATCTTCATGGGGCCACCAAGTGCTGTAGATCCTCCCTGGAGCCCCCTCCCCCTCCCTATGCGTGCCTCTACCTCGTCATGGGGTCCTCTGTGACCCCCAGACCCCAAACCCTCCCCAGATGTCTCCTGGGGACCCCCAATGCTCTTCAGGACCCCCAGATGCCCCCCCCCAAGGACTCTTAGACCTTCCTCAGGGATCTCTGTACCCCCACCTTTCCTCTCTGGAGCCCCCCAGGGACCCCCAAACCCTCCCCAGATGTCTCCTGGGGACCCCCAATGCTCTTCAGGACCCCCAACCTCTCCCCAGATGCCCCCCTCCCCCCAAGGACTCTTAGATCTTCCTCAGGGATCTCTGTGCCCCCACCTTTCCTCTCTGGAGCCCCCCAGGGACCCCCAAACTCTCCCCAGATGCACCCCAAAGCCTTCCAGGACCCCCAACCCCTCCCCAGAGCTCCCTGTGGCCACATCTATGTCCCCTGAGGATCCCTGTGTCCCCACCTTTCTTCTCTGGAGCCACCTAGGGACCCCCAAACCTTCCCCAGATGCCTCCTGGGGCCCCCTGAAGCCCTCCAGGACCCCCAACCCTTCCCCAGATCCCCCTGGGACTCTCAGACCTTTCCCAGGGTTCCTTTTGTCCCCCCCTTTCCTCCAGGGACCCCCAAACCCTCCCCAGATTCCTCCTGGGGGGCCCCCCAAAGGCCTTCAGGACCCCCAATCCTTCCCCAAATCCTCCTTTTGCCCTATTTATTCCCCCTGAAGATGGCTGTGTCCCCACTTTTCTTCTCTGGAGCCACCCAGGGACCCCCAAACCCTCCCCAGATGCCTCCTGAGGACCTCCCAAAGTCCTCCAGGACCCTTGACTGCTCCCCCAGGAGTGACGACGTGTCCCCCCCCCCCCATCCCCCTCGCAGGGTACATCCAACGGCGGCTGATCAAGTCGATGGAGTCGGTGATGGTCAAGTACGACGCGACGGTCCGTAACTCCATCAACCAGGTGGTGCAGCTGCGCTACGGGGAGGACGGGCTGGCGGGCGAGAGCGTCGAGTTCCAGAACCTGGCCACCCTCAAGCCCTCCAACAAGGCCTTCGAGAAGAAGTGAGGGGTCCCCTGCCTGTGGCAGGACGCGGGTTTTTTTGGGTGGGGGGATGTCCCAGAGCGTGGTGCAGTCCTTGGGGGGGTGCCAGCAGCCTGCTGCCTTGGAGCTGAGCCCGTCTTGGGGTCCAAGAGCTGCTCGTTCTGAGAGCTGGACCCATCTTGGTGTCCTCGAGCTGCTCCTTCCGAGAGCTGGACCCATCTTGGTGTCCTCGAGCTGCTCCTTCCAAGAGCTGGACCCATCTTGGGGTCCCTGAGCTGCTCCTCCCCAACTTGGAGCCCACGTTGGTGTCCCCAAGCTGCTCCTCCCCAACTTGGAGCCCACGTTGGTGTCCCCAAGCTGCTCCTCCCCAACTTGGAGCCCATGTTGGTGTCCCCAAGCTGCTCCTCCCCAAAGTGGGACCTGTGTTGGTGTCCCCAAGCTGCTTCTCCCCAACTTGGAGCCCACGTTGGTGTCCCCAAGCTGCTTCTCCCCAACTTGGAGCCCACGTTGGTGTCCCCAAGCTGCTCCTCCCCAACTTGGAGCCCACGTTGGTGTCCCCAAGCTGCTCCTCCCCAACTTGGAGCCCATGTTGGTGTCCCCAAGCTGCTCCTCCCCAAAGTGGGACCTGTGTTGGTGTCCCCAAGCTGCTCCTCCCCAACTTGGAGCCCACGTTGGTGTCCCCAGGCAGCTCCTCCCCAATGTGGGTCATGTTTTGCTAACCCTAAGCTGCTCGTCACCAAGGTGGACCCATGTTGGTGTCCCCACGCTGTTCCTCCACAGAGCTGGGTGTATTTTGATGTCCCCAAGCTGCTCCTCCCCAACTTGGAGCCCACGTTGGTGTCCCCAAGCTGCTCCTCCCCAAAGTGGGACCTGTGTTGGTGTCCCCAAGCTGCTCCTCCCCAACTTGGAGCCCACGTTGGTGTCCCCAAGCTGCTCTTCCCCAACTTGGAGCCCATGTTGGTGTCCCCAAGCTGCTTCTCCCCAAAGTGGGACCTGTGTTGGTGTCCCCAAGCTGCTTCTCCCCAACTTGGAGCCCATGTTGGTGTCCCCAAGCTGCTCCTCCCCAAAGTGGGTCATGTTTTGCTAACCCTAAGCTGCTCCTCACCAAGGTGGACCCATGTTGGTGTCCCCAGGCTGTTCCTCCACAGAGCTGGGTGTATTTTGATGTCCCCAAGCTGCTCCTCCCCAACTTGGAGCCCATGTTGGTGTCCCCAAGCTGCTCCTCCCCAAAGTGGGACCTGTGTTGGTGTCCCCAAGCTGCTTCTCCCCAACTTGGAGCCCACGTTGGTGTCCCCAAGCTGCTCCTCCTCAACCTGGGTCACATTTTTGCTAACCCCAAGCTGCTCCTCGCCAAGGTGGACCCATGTTGGTGTCCCCAGGCTGTTCCTCCACAGAGCTGGGTGTATTTTGATGTCCCCAAGCTGCTCCTCCCCAACTTGGAGCCCATGTTGGTGTCCCCAAGCTGCTCCTCCCCAAAGTGGGACCTGTGTTGGTGTCCCTAAGCTGCTTCTCCCCAACTTGGAGCCCACGTTGGTGTCCCCAAGCTGCTCCTCCTCAACCTGGGTCACGTTTTTGCTAACCCCAAGCTGCTCCTCGCCAAGTTGGCCCCATGTTGATGTCCCAAGCTGCTCTTCCCCCCCCCCCCCCCACAAGTGTCTTCTCCACCCCCAAGCCCCTCGCACCCATGTCCCTGTCCCCTGCCGTCTACCACGTGCGTTGTGTCCCCTCCCCGCCCCAGGTTCAAGTTCGACTACACCAACGAGCGGGCGCTGCGGCGGACGCTGCAGGAAGAGTTGGTCAAGGACATCCTCTCCAACGCCCACATCCAGAACGAGCTCGAGCGCGAGTTCGAGAAGATGCGAGAGGACCGCGAGGTCTTGCGGGTCATCTTCCCTACCGGCGACAGCAAGGTGAACCCCACAGGGGCACCCCCAAACCCCCCACCCCCCCCCCCCCAAGAGCACCCACACCCCCATTCGGCACCCTGAGGGGCTCTGAACCTCCACGGGGACCTCCCTGGTGGTGCCACCACCCCTTTTTTTTGGGGATGCTGGATGCGCGACCAGTCATCGCTTCTGTTTTGGGGTGCTGCCTCCGCTCCAGCCCCCCCTTTTTTTTGGGTGTAGTAGGAAGCAGTGAACCCCCCCTTTCTTTGCGGGTGCCCTTTTTGGGGTGCTGCCCCTCTTCCTGGCCCCCTTTTTGGGGTGTAGTAAGAAGCTGTCAACCCCCCCCCTTACCTTAGGGGTACCCTTTTTGGGGTGCTTGCCCCATTTTTGGTGTGTATCAGGAAGCCGTGAACCCCCTTTTCTTTCCACGTGCCCATTTTGGGGTGCTGCCCCCCCCTCCTCACCCCCTTTTTTGGGGTGTAGCAGGAAGCCATGAACCCCCATTGCCTTGCGGGTGCTGTCTTTGGGGTGCTACCTGTCTTTCTCACCCCCTTTTTGGGGTGCAGCAAGAAGCCCTGAACCCCCCTTGCCTTGTAGGTGCCCTTTTTGGGGTGCTGCCCCTGCTCCTGGCCCCCCTTTTTGGGGTGCTGGCACCCTCCGTGGCCCAAAGTTGGGGAAACCAACCCCAAATCTCCCTTTTTTGAGTATGTTCACCTACCACAGCCCTGATTTTGGGGTGCTGACCCCTAATTTGGGGTGCTGACCCCCCCATTTCAAGGCACGGACCCCCCTGTACCCCTATTTTGGGGCTGCAGACCCTTGATAGCTGTATTTTAGGGTGCTAGCGCTGAGTTATTGGGGTGCAGATCCCCTTGTGGTCCTGATTTGGGGGTGCAGACCCCTGACTCCCCCTTTTTGGGGTGTTGACCACCCCATTTCATGGCACGGACCCCCCCGTACCCCTGATTTGGGGGTGCAGACCCCTGACTCCCCCCTTTTGGGGCGCTGACCACCCCATTTCATGGCGTGGACCCCCCTGTACCCCCGATTTGGGGGTGCAGACCCCTGATACCCCTATTTTTGGGTGCTAGTGCTGAGTTATTGGGGTGCAGATCCCCTTGTGGTCCTGATTTGGGGGTGCAGACCCCTGACTCCCCCCTTTTGGGGCGCTAACTCCCATTGTTTCTGGGGTGCTTGCTCCCTCCATGGCCCAAATTTGGGGAAACCAACCCCAAATCTCCCTTTTCTGAGTATGTTCACCTACCACAGCTCTGATTTTGGGGTGCTGACCCCTAATTTGGGGTGCTGACCCCCCCATTTCAAGGCACGGACCCCCCTGTACCCCTATTTTGGGGCTGCAGACCCTTGATAGCTGTATTTTAGGGTGCTAGCGCTGAGTTATTGGGGTGCAGATCCCCTTGTGGTCCTGATTTGGGGGTGCAGACCCCTGACTCCCCCCTTTTGGGGCGCTGACCACCCCATTTCATGGCACGGACCCCCCTGTACCCCTGATTTGGGGGTGCAGACCCCTGACTCCCCCCTTTTGGGGCGCTGACCACCCCATTTCATGGCACGGACCCCCCTGTACCCCTGATTTGGGGGTGCAGACCCCTGATACCCCTATTTTTGGGTGCTAGCGCTGAGTTATTGGGGTGCAGATCCCCTTGTGGTCCTGATTTGGGGGTGCAGACCCCTGACTCCCCCCTTTTGGGGCACTGACCACCCCATTTCATGGCATGGACCCCCCTGTACCCCTGATTTGGGGGTGCAGACCCCTGATACCCCTATTTTTGGGTGCTAGCGCTGAGTTATTGGGGTGCAGATCCCCTTGTGGTCCTGATTTGGGGGTGCAGACCCCTGACTCCCCCCTTTTGGGGTGCCGACCACCCCATTTCATGGCACGGACCCCCCTGTACCCCTGATTTGGGGGTGCAGACCCCTGACTCCCCCCTTTTGGGGCGCTGACCACCCCATTTCATGGCATGGACCCCCCTGTACCCCCGATTTGGGGGTGCAGACCCCTGATACCCCTATTTTTGGGTGCTAGCGCTGAGTTATTGGGGTGCAGATCCCCTTGTGGTCCTGATTTGGGGGTGCAGACCCCTGACTCCCCCTTTTTGGGGTGTTGACCACCCCATTTCATGGCACGGACCCCCCCTGTACCCCTGATTTGAGGGTGCAGACCCCTGACTCCCCCCTTTTGGGGCGCTGACCACCCCATTTCATGGCATGGACCCCCCTGTACCCCTGATTTGGGGGTGCAGACCCCTGATACCCCTATTTTTGGGTGCTAGCGCTGAGTTATTGGGGTGCAGATCCCCTTGTACCCCTGATTTGGGGGTGCAGACCCCTGACTCCCCCCTTTTGGGGTGCCGACCACCCCATTTCATGGCACGGACCCCCCTGTACCCCTGATTTGGGGGTGCAGACCCCTGACTCCCCTATTTTGGGGTGCTGACCCCCCGTTTCTCCCCCCCACCCAGGTCGTGCTCCCCTGTAACCTGCTGCGGATGATCTGGAACGCCCAGAAAATTTTCCACATCAACTCGCGCCTCCCTTCCGACCTGCACCCCGTCAAGGTGGTGGAGGGTAAGTTGGGGGGGGCCCACTCCCCAAATTGAGGGGGGTCCTGAGCCCAGAAGGATGTTTTGGGGGGGTCTGAGGGGATCCCCAGGAGGGGGCCAGGGGATCTGGGGACCCCCATGACTCCTTAAGAAGACCTTAGGGGACTTTCAGGATTTCTCATGACCCCCAAGAGGGTGCTGGGGGACTTGGAGGACCCCCAAGAGGGTGCTGGGGGACTTGGAGGACCCCCAAGAAGGTTTTGGGGGACTTGAGGACCCCAGTGACCCCCAAAAAGGTTCTGGAGGACTTGACCCCCAAGAAGGTTCTGTGGGGTATGCAGGACCTCCATGAAGGTTTTGGGGGACTTGAGGACCCCAGTGACCCCCAAGAAGGTGCTGGGGGACGTGCAGGACCTCCATGAAGGTTCTGGAGGACTTGAGGACCCCACTGACCCCCAAGAAGGTGCTGGGGGACGTGCAGGACCTCCATGAAGGTTCTGGAGGACTTGAGGACCCCACTGACCCCCAAGAAGGTGCTGGGGGACGTGCAGAACATCCATGAAGGTTCTGGGGGACTTGAGAACCCTGGTGACTCCCATCAAGGTTCTGGGGGACTTGAGGACCCCCAAGAAGGTGCTGGGGGATGTGTAGGACCTTCATGAAGGTTCTGGAGGACTTGAGGACCCCACTGACCCCCAGGAAGGTGCTGGAGGACTTGAGGACCCCCAAGAAGCTGCTGGGGGACATGCAGGGCCCCCATGAAGGTTCTGGAGGACTTGAGGACCCCAATGACCCCCCCAGAAGGTTCTGGAGGACATGCAGGACCTCCATGAAGGTTCTGGGGGACTTGAGAACCCTGGTGACCCCCATGAAGGTTCTGGGGGACTTGAGGACCCCCATGAAGGTTCTGGGGGTCTTGAGGACCCCCTAGAAGGTGCTGGGGGACGTGTAGGACCTTCATGAAGGTTCTGGAGGACTTGAGGACCCCAGTGACCCCCAAGAAGGTGCTGGGGAACTTGGAGGACCCCCAGGAAGACACCAGGGGACTTGGAGGATCCCTTTCATCTCTAGGAATGTGTTGGGGGGACTCGTGGGACCTCCATGATCCCCAGGAAGGTCCCAAGGGACTTGAGGAACCCCAGGAAGGTGCTGGGGGTGGGGTGGGGGGCACTTGAGGACCCCCAGAAAGGTACCGGAGGATTTGAAGGACCCCAATAACCCCTAGGAAGCTGCTGGGGGATGTGCAAGACCCCCAGGAAGGTGCTGGGTGACTTGGAGAACCTCAATGTTCTCCACAAAGGTGTTGTGGCACGTGATGAGCCCCTGCGAGGTGCTGGGTGACACGCAAGACCTCCGAGAAGGTTCTGAGGGACTTGAGGACCCCTAGAAACCTTCTGCCCCCCCTTCGCAGCCCCCCCCCCCCCTAATTCTCCTCCTGTTTTTATCAGGGGTGAAGGAGCTGAGTCGCAAGCTGGTGATCGTGAACGGGGACGACCCGCTGAGCCGGCAGGCGCAGGAGAACGCCACGTTGCTCTTCAACATCCACCTCCGCTCCACCCTCTGCAGCCGCCGCATGGTGGAGGAGTTCCGGCTCAGCGGGGAGGCCTTCGACTGGCTGCTGGGGGAGATCGAGTCCAAGTTCAACCAGGCCATCGTGAGTGGGGAAAGGGGGGAGCGGCAAATTTAGGGGTCGGGGGGGGGGGGATTGAGGGGGTTTAGGGAGCAGATGTGGGGGTTTGGGGGTGAGATCAGGGGGTCTGGAGGGCAGATCTGGGGGATTTGGGGGGCTCTGGGGGTGCGATCTGGGGGTTTGGGGTGCGATCTGGGGGTTTGGGGAGAAGATGAGGGGCTCTGGGCATCAGATCTGGAGGTTTGGGGTGAGATCTGGGGGTTTAGGGAGCAGATGTGGGGGGTCTGGAAGGCAGCTCTGGGGGATTGGGGGGATTAGGGAGCAGATGGGGGGCTCTGGGGGTGAGATCTGGAGGTTTGGGGTGAGATCTGGGGGTTTAGAGAGCAGATGTGGGGGTCTGGAAGGCAGCTCTGGGGGATTGGGGGGATTAGGGAGCAGATGGGGGGCTCTGGGGGTGAGATCTGGAGGTCTAGGGGTGAGATCTGGGGGTCTGGGGTGAGATCTGGGGGTTTAGGGAGCAGATGTGGGGCTGTGGGGGTCAGATGTGGGGGTCTGGAGGGCAGCTCTGGGGGTTTGGGGTGAGATCTGGGGGTTTAGGGAGCAGATGAGGGGCTCTGGGTGTCACATCTGGGGGTGTAGGGGTCGGATCTGGGGGTCTGGGCATCAGATCTGGGGGTTTAGGGGGCAGATGTGGGGCTGTGGGGTTCAGATGTGGGGGTCTGGAGGGCAGCTCTGGGGGTTTAGGGGTCAGATGTGGGGGTCTGGAGGGCAGATCTGGGGGTTTGGGGTGAGATCTGGGGGTTTAGGGGGCAGATGTGGGGCTGTGGGGGTCAGATGTGGGGGTCTGGAGGGCAGATCTGGGGCTTTAGGGGGCAGGTGTGGGGCTGTGGGGGTCATGTGGGGGTCTGGAGGGCAGCTCTGGGGGTTTGGGGTGAGATGTGGGGGTTTAGGGAGCAGATGAGGGGCTCTGGGTGTCAGATCTGGGGGTCTAGGGATCGGATCTGGGGGTCTGGAGGGCAGATCTGGGGATTTAGGGGGCAGATGTGGGGCTGTGGGGGTCAGATGTGGGGGTCTGGAGGGCAGCTCTGGGGGTTTGGGGTGAGATTTGGGGGTTTAGGGAGCAGATGTGGGGCTGTGGGGGTCAGATGTGGGGGTCTGGAGGGCAGATGTGGGGGTCTGGGGTGAGATTTGGGGGTTTAGGGGGCAGATGTGGGGCTGTGGGGGTGAGATGTGGGGGTCTGGAGAGCAGCTCTGGGGGTTTGGGGTGAGATCTGGGGGTTTAGGGGGCAGATCTGGGGCTGTGGGGGGCAGATCTGGGGCTGTGGGGGGCAGATCTGGGGCTTTAGGGGGCAGATCGGGGGCTTTAGGGGGCAGATACGGGGGCAATTTTTAGCCTAGATCAAGGATATTCTTGGAGCCACATCTAGGAGGGGTTCAGGTCCAGACCTGGGATGGTTTTGGGGCCCCCCCCGAGACCCCCGTGTCCCCCCAGGGAGCTGGCGGGGGCAGATTTGGCCCTTTCGGACCAGATTTAGGACATTTTTTTTTTTTTTTTTGCTTCAGCTTGGGGACAATTTTCACTCCAGATCTGGAACCTTCTTGGAGCTACATCTAGGAGGGCTTTGGGGTCCACCTCTGGGACATTTTTTTTGGGGGGGAGGGGGGTCCTGACACCCCTTTTCTTCCCCAGGCGCACCCCGGGGAGATGGTGGGGGCGTTGGCAGCTCAGTCGCTGGGAGAACCGGCCACCCAGATGACCCTCAACACCTTCCACTACGCCGGGGTCTCGGCCAAGAACGTCACCTTGGGCGTCCCCCGCCTGAAGGAACTCATCAACATCTCCAAGAAGCCCAAGACTCCTTCGCTCACCGTCTTCCTGCTGGGCCAGAGCGCCCGCGATGCCGAGCGGGCCAAGGTGGGGACGCCGTGGGGGACAGGGGACGTCGTGGGGATGGTGACCTGGGACGTCACGGGTGGGGGGAGCAGCAGCAGGAACCTGGGTCCTGTGGTTCCCTGGTCCTGTGTTGGGTGAAGGTCCTCTTCTGGGGTGGCTCTGTGGTGGCCCCGCAGCATCAGGGTGTCTGCACGGCTCTGTGGTGGTCCCATGGCTTCATCTTCCTGTGGTGGCCTCGTGGTGGCCCCATGGCTTTGTGTCCTTGCCATCTCCACACAGCCCCTTGGCTTCATCTTCCCATGGTGGCCCTGTGGCTTTGTGTCCTCTCTGTGTCCACACAGCCCCATGGTGGCCCCATGGCTTCATCTTCCCATGGTGGCCCTGTGGCTTTGTGTCCTTGCCATCTCCATGCAGCCCCATGGTGGCCCCATGGCTTCATCTTCCCATGGTGGCCCCATGGCTTTGTGTCCCCTCTATGGCCCCATGGCTCCGTCTTGCCACTGTGTCCCCCCCACAGTGCTGTGGTGGCCCCGTGGCTTCATGATCTCATGGCCCTGTGGTGGTCCCCATGCCATCTCCCACATCCCCATGTCCTCCACGCCATCCCCACGTTCTCCATCCTTGGATCCCCATGTCATCTCTCATGTCCTCCATGTCATCCCCGTGTCCTCCACCCCTGGATCCCCATGTCATCTCCTATGTCCCCGTGTCCTCCATCCCTGGGTCCCTATGCCATCTCCCGTGTCCTCCACGCTGTCCCCACGTTCTCCATCCCTGTGTCCTCCATCCCTGGCTCCCCATGTCATCTCCCGTGTCCTCCACGCCGTCCCCACGTTCTCCATCCCCGTGTCCTCCATCCCAGGATCCCCATGTCATCTCCCATGTCCTCCACGCTGTCCCCACGTTCTCCATCCCCGTGTCCTCCATCCCTGGCTCCCCATGTCATCTCCCGTGTCCTCCACACTGTCCCCATGTTCTCCATCCCTGTGTCCTCCATCCCTGGCTCCCCATGTCATCTCCCGTATCCTCCATGCTGTCCCCACCTTCTCCATCGCAGGATCCCCATGTCATCTCCCATGTCCTCCACGCTGTCCCCACATTCTCCATCCCCGTGTCCTCTATCCCTGGATCCCCATGTCATCTCCTGTGTCCCCGTGTCCTCCATCCCAGGATCCCCATGTCATCTCCCATGTCCTCCACGCTGTCCCCACGTTCTCCATCCCCATATCCTCTCCTGTGTCCCCGTGTCCTCCTTCCCTGGGTCCCTATGTCATCTCCCATGTCCTCCACGCCGTCCCCATGTTCTCCATCCCCGTGTCCTCCATCCCAGGATCCCCATGTCATCTCCCATGTCCTCCACGCCGTCCCCATGTTCTCCATCCCCGTGTCCTCCATCCCAGGATCCCCATGTCATCTCCTGTGTCCCAGTGTCCTCCATCCCAGGATCCCCATGTCATCTCCCGTGTCCTCCACGCTGTCTCCACGTTCTCCATCCCCGTGTCCTCCATCCCTGGCTCCCCATGTCATCTCCCGTGTCCCCATGTCCTCCATCCCTGGGTCCCTATGTCATCTCCATGTTCTCCATGCCATCCCCATGTGCTCCATCCCTGGCTCCCCATGTCATCTCCCATGTCCTCCACGCTGTCCCCACGTTCTCCATCCCTGGGTCCTCCATCCCTCGATCCCCATGTCGTCTCCCATGTCCTCCATCCCTGGGTCCCTATGCCATCTCCCATGTCCTCCACACCGTCCCCATGTTCTCCATCCCCGTGTCCTCCATCCCAGGATCCCCATGTCATCTCCCGTGTCCTCCACGCTGTCCCCACGTTCTCCATCCCCGTGTCCTCCATCCCTGGATCCCCATGTCATCTCCTGTGTCCCCGTGTCCTCCATCCCTGGATCCCCATGTCATCTCCTGTGTCCCCATGTCCTCCTTCCCTGGGTCCCCATGTCATCTCCTGTGTCCCCATGTCCTCCTTCCCTGGGTCCCCATGTCATCTCCCATGTCCTCCACGCTGTCCCCACGTTCTCCATCCCTGGCTCCCCATGTCATCTCCTGTGTCTCCGTGTCTTCCATCCCTGGGTCCCTATGCCATCTCCCGTGTCCCCATGTCCTCCTTCCCTGGGTCCCTATGTCATCTCCATGTTCTCCATGCCATCCCCATGTGCTCCATCCCTGCATCCCCATGTCATCTCCCGTGTCCTCCACACTGTCCCCACGTTCTCCATCCCTGGGTCCCTATGCCATCTCCCATGTCCTCCACGCTGTCCCCGTGTCCTCCATCCCTGGGTCCCCATGTCATATCCCATGTCCTCCATGCCGTCCCCGTGTCCTCCATCCCTGGATCCCCATGTCATCTCCTGTGTCCCCATGTCCTCCATCCCTGGGTCCCTATGTCATCTCCATGTTCTCCATGCCATCCCCACGTGCTCCATCCCTGCATCCCCATGTCATCTCCCATGTCCTCCACGCTGTCCCCACGTTCTCCATCCCTGGGTCCTCCATCCCTGGATCCCCATGTCATCTCCTATGTCCTCCACGCTGTCTCCACGTTCTCCATCCCTGGGTCCTCCATCCCTGCATCCCCATGTCATCTCCCATGTCCTCCACGCTGTCTCCACGTTCTCCATCCCCGTGTCCTCCATCCCTGGATCCCCATGTCATCTCCTATGTCCCCGTGTCCTCCATCCCTGGCTCCCCGTGTCATCTCCCATGTCCTCCACGCTGTCCCCACCTTCTCCATCCCAGGATCCCCATGTCATCTCCCATGTCCTCCACACTGTCCCCACATTCTCCATCCCCATGTCATCTCCTGTGTCCCCGTGTCCTCCTTCCCTGGGTCCCTATGTCATCTCCCATGTCCTCCACGCTGTCCCCACGTTCTCCATCCCCGTGTCCTCCATCCCTGGATCCCCATGTCATCTCCTGTGTCCCCGTGTCCTCCTTCCCTGGGTCCCCATGTCATCTCCCGTGTCCTCCACGCTGTCCCCACGTTCTCCATCCCTGGATCCCCATGTCATCTCCTGTGTCTCCGTGTCTTCCATCCCTGGGTCCCTATGCCATGTCCTCCACGCCGTCCCCGTGTCCTCCATCCCTGGATCCCCATGTCATCTCCTGTGTCCCCATGTCCTCCTTCCCTGGGTCCCTATGTCATCTCCATGTTCTCCATGCCGTCCCCACGTGCTCCGTCCCTGCATCCCCATGTCATCTCCCATGTCCTCCACGCTGTCCCCACGTTCTCCATCCCTGGGTCCCTATGCCATCTCCCATGTCCTCCACGCTGTCCCCATGTTCTCCATCCCTGGCTCCCCATGTCATCTCCCATGTCCTCCACGCTGTCCCCACGTTCTCCATCCCTGGCTCCCCATGTCATCTCCTGTGTCCCCATGTCCTCCATCCCTGGGTCCCTATGTCATCTCCATGTTCTCCATGCCATCCCCATGTGCTCCATCCCTGCATCCCCATGTCATCTCCCATGTCCTCCACGCTGTCCCCATGTTCTCCATCCCTGGCTCCCCATGTCATCTCCCGTGTCCTCCACGCTGTCCCCATGTTCTCCATCCCTGGCTCCCCATGTCATCTCCCATGTCTCGTGTCCTCCATCCCTGGGTCCCTATGCCATCTCCCATGTCCTCCACACCGTCCCCACGTTCTCCATCCCCGTGTCCTCCATCCCTGGCTCCCCATGCCATCTCCCATGTCCTCCACGCCATCCCCGTGTCCTCCATCCCTGGCTCCCCATGTCATCTCCCGTGTCCCCGTGCTGACACCGTGTCACCCTCCCCCCCCAGGACATCTTGTGCCGCCTGGAGCACACCACGCTACGGAAGGTGACGGCCAACACCGCCATCTACTACGACCCCAACCCTCAGAGCACGGTGGTGGCCGAGGACCAGGAATGGGTCAACGTCTACTACGAGATGCCCGACTTTGATGTCAGCCGCATCTCGCCCTGGTTGCTCCGCGTCGAGCTCGACCGCAAGCACATGACCGACCGCAAGCTCACCATGGAGCAGATCGCCGAGAAGATCAATGCTGGTGGGTCCAGGGGGGACTTTGGGGGGGTCTTGGGTGAGCATTGAGGGCATTTGAGGGACCTGGGTGAGCATTGAGGGCATTAAGGGAAGACTTGTGGGGTTCCTGGGGCTCTTTGGGGAGTCCTAGGTGGACATTGAGGGCATCTGGGGGGGCTTTGGAGGGTCCTGGAGGGCTTTTGGGGGGATCTTGAGGGGCCTCTGGGGGGTCCTGGGTGAGCATTGAGGGGATTAGGGAACACTTGTGGGGGTCCTGGAGGGTCTTTGGGGTCTGGGTGCCCCTTGAGGGCATCTGGGAGGACTTGGGGGTGCTGCTGGGTGACTACTGAGGGCATCTGGGGGGGCTTTGGAGGGTCCTGGAGGGCTTTTGGGGGGATCTTGAGGGGCCTCTGGGCGGTCCTGGGTGAGCACTGAGGGGATTAGGGAACACTTGTGGGGGTCCCGGAGGGTCTTTGGGGTCTGGGTGCCCCTTGAGGGCATCTGGGAGGACTTGGGGGTGCTGCTGGGTGACTACTGAGGGCATCTGGGGGGGCTTTGGAGGGTCCTGGAGGGCTTTTGGGGGGATCTTGAGGGGCCTCTGGGGGGTCCTGGGTGAGCACTGAGGGGATTAGGGAAGACTTGGGGGGTCCTGGAGGGTCTTTGGGGTCTGGGTGCCCCTTGAGGGCATCTGGGGGGACTTGGGGGTGCTCCTGGGTGACTATTGAGGGCATCTGTGGGGGCTTTGGAGGGTCCTGGAGGGCTTTTGGGGGGATCTTGAGGGGCCTCTGGGGGGTCCTGGGTGAGCACTGAGGGGATTAGGGAAGACTTGTGGGGGTCCCGGAGGGTCTTTGGGGTCTGGGTGCCCCTTGAGGCCATCTGGGGGGACTTGGGGGTGCTCCTGGGTGACTACTGAGGGCATCTGGGGGGGCTTTGAGGGCATCTGGGGGAGCTTTGGAGGGTCCTGGAGGGCTTTTGGGGGGTTCTTGAGGGGCCTCTGGGGGGGTCCTGGGTGAGCACTGAGGGGATTAGGGAAGACTTGGGGGGTCCTGGAGGGTCTTTGGGGTCTGGGTGCCCCTTGAGGGCATCTGGGGGGACTTGGGTGAGCATGGAGGGTCTTTGGGGGGTGCTGGGTGACCCTTGAGGGCATCTGGGGCGACTTTGGGGTGCTCCTGGGTGAGTATTGGGAGCTTTAGGAAAGACTTTGGGGACGTTTGGGGGGTCCTAGTGAAGACTTGGGGGTCCTGGGTGACCCACCCCACTCCATGGTGACCTTTGGGGGGGGTCCTGGGTGAGCATGGAGGGCCTTCGGGTGGGGTGGTGACCATGGTGCCACCTCTTTGTCCCCACCTCAGGTTTTGGGGACGACCTCAACTGCATCTTCAACGATGACAACGCGGAGAAGCTGGTGCTGCGCATCCGCATCATGAACAGCGACGAGAACAAGATGCAGGAGGTGGGGATGGAGGTGGTGGCACCCATGGGTGGTGGTGGTGGTGGGCGACACGACACGGGCTGGGTGTCACCCCCCCTGTCCCCCTCGGTGTCCCCAGGAGGAGGAGGTGGTGGACAAGATGGATGACGACGTCTTCTTGCGCTGTATCGAGTCCAACATGCTGACGGACATGACGCTGCAGGGCATCGAGCAGATCAGCAAGGTGGGGGGCCAGGGGGGCACCCATGGGTGCTCATGGGGGTGCTGGGGCTCCTGGTGGGTCCTGAGGAGCACGTGGAGATCTCCGTGGAGACCTTTAGGAGGTCAAGGACAGCCTAAGTGATACCTGTAGGCACCTAAGAAGGTCCATGGCTGCCTGGAGTGTCCCCCTAGGTGCCCAGGCAGCACCCATGGGTGCTCATGTGGGTGCCAAGGCCCCTGGTGGATCTTGAGGAGCACTTGGAAGTTCTCTACAATGACCTTTAGGAGGTCCAGGATGCCTATGGTGATACTTGTGGACATGTGTGAAGGTCTCTGGGTATCCAGGGTGTCCTTACAGGTGCCCAGGGTGTCCCCCCAGGCAGCTGGGTAGCACCCATGGGTGCTCATGTGGGTGCCAAGGCTCCTGGTGGATCTTGAGGAGCACTTGGAAGTTCTCTACAATGACCTTTAGGAGGTCCAGGATGCCTATGGTGATACTTGTGGACATGTGTGAAGGTCTCTGGGTATCCAGGGTGTCCTTACAGGTGCCCAGGGTGTCCCCCCAGGCAGCTGGGTAGCACCCATGGGTGCTCATGTGGGTGCCAAGGCTCCTGGTGGATCTTGAGGAGCACTTGGAAGTTCTCCACGACGACCTTTAGGAGGTCCAGGATGCCTATGGTGATACTTGTGGACATGTGTGAAGGTCTCTGGGTATCCAGGGTGTCCTTACAGGTGCCCGGGGTGTCCGCCCAGGCAGCTGGGTAGCACCCATGGGTGCTCATGTGGGTGCCAAGGCTCCTGGTGGATCTTGAGGAACACTTGGAAGTTCTCCACAGTGACCTTGAGGAGGTCCAGGATGCCCATGGTGATACTTGTGGACATGTGTGAAGGTCTCTGGGTGCCCAGGGTGTCCTTACAGGTGCCCGGGGTGTCTTCCCAGGCAGCTGGGTAGCACCCATGGGTGCTCATGTGGGTGCCAAGGCTCCTGGTGGATCTTGACGAGCACTTGGAAGTTCTCCACGATGACCTTTAGGAGGTCCAGGATGCCCATGGTGATACTTGTGGACATGTGTGAAGGTCTCTGGGTGCCAGGGTGTCCTTACAGGTGCCCGGGGTGTCTCCCCAGGCAGCTGGGTAGCACCCATGGGTGCTCATGTGGGTGCCAAGGCTCCTGGTGGATCTTGACGAGCACTTGGAAGTTCTCCACGATGACCTTTAGGAGGTCCAGGATGCCCATGGTGATACTTGTGGACATGTGTGAAGGTCTCTGGGTATCCAGGGTGTCCTTACAGGTGCCCGGGGTGTCCCCCCAGGCAGCTGGGTAGCACCCATGGGTGCTCATGTGAGTGCCCAGGTTCCTGGTGGCTCCTGTGGAGCACGTGACCTTCTCCACGTGCATGTTTAGGAGACCCAGGATGCCCGTGCTGATACTTGTAGATGCATTTGAAGGTCCATGGCTGCCCGGGGCGTCCCACCAGCCACCCGAGGAGCACCCATGGGTGCCGCTAACCCCTTTTTCCCCCTCCTCCCCAGGTGTACATGCACCTACCGCAGACGGACAACAAGAAGAAGATCATCATCACCGAGGATGGGGAGTTCAAGGCTCTTCAGGAGTGGATCCTGGAGACCGACGGCGTCAGCCTCATGCGGGTGCTGAGCGAGAAGGACGTGGACCCCGTCCGCACCACCTCCAACGACATCGTCGAGATCTTCACCGTGAGTTCAGGGACGGGCCCTGGACGCCTGGCTCCTTGGGTGGTGGGGTTTGATGGACATCTGGGTCCCTAGGGTTCCTGGATGCTTGGGTGGTGGGGTTCCTGGATGCCTGGGTGCCCGGACACATGGGTGCTTGGGTTCCCAGATGTTGGTGTCTCCAGGGTTTCTGGGTCCCTTCAGTGGTGGGGTTCCTGGACAGCTGTGTCCTTGGGTGGTGGGGTTCCCAGATGTTGGTGTCCCCAGGGTTTCTGAGTCCCTGGGTGGGTGGGGTTTCCCAAGGCCTGGGTCCTTGGGTGGTGGGGTTTGATGGACATCTGGGTCCCTAGGGTTCCTGGACACGTGGGTGGTTGGGTGCCTGGACACCTGGGTGCTTGGGTGGTGGGGTTCCCAGATGCTGGTGTCTCCAGGGTTTCTGGGTCCCTTGGGTGGTGGGGTTCCCAGATGTTGGTGTCTCCAGGGTTTCTGGGTCCCTTGGGTGGTGGGGTTCCTGGACAGCTGTGTCCTTGGGTGGTGGGGTTCCCAGATGTTGGTGTCTCCAGGGTTCCTGGGTCCCTTGGGTGGTGGGGTTCCCAGATGCTGGTGTCTCCAGGGTTTCTGGGTCCCTTGGGTGGTGGGGTTCCCAGATGCTGGTGTCTCCAGGGTTCCTGGGTCCCTGGGTGGTGGGGTCCCCAGATGTTGGTGTCCCCAGGGTTCCTGGGTCCCTTGGGTGGTGGGGTTCCCAGATGTTGGTGTCTCCAGGGTTTCTGGGTCCCTTGGGTGGTGGGGTTCCCAGATGTTGGTGTCTCCAGGGTTTCTGGGTCCCTTGGGTGGTGGGGTCCCCAGATGTTGGTGTCTCCAGGGTTTCTGGGTCCTTGGGTGGTGGGGTTCCCAGATGTTGGTGTCTCCAGGGTTCCTGGGTCCCTTGGGTGGTGGGGTTCCCAGATGTTGGTGTCTCCAGGGTTTCTGGGTCCCTTGGGTGGTGGGGTTCCCAGATGTTGGTGTCCCCAGGGTTCCTGGGTCCCTTGGGTGGTGGGGTCCCCAGATGTTGGTGTCCCCAGGGTTTCTGGGTCCCTGGGGTGGTGGGGGGTTCCCAGACGCCTGGGTCCCGGGGTGCCCAGATGCCTGGGTCCTTGGGTGGTGGGGTTTGATGGACATCTGGGTCCCTAGGGTTCCTGGACACTTGGGTGGTGGGGTTCCTGGATGCCTGGGTGCCTGGACACATGGGTGCTTGGGTGGTGGGGTTCCCAGATGTTGGTGTCTCCAGGGTTTCTGGGTCCCTTCAGTGGTGGGGTTCCTGGACAGCTGTGTCCTTGGGTGGTGGGGTTCCCAGATGTTGGTGTCCCCAGGGTTTCTGAGTCCCTGGGTGGGTGGGGTTCCCCAAGGCCTGGGTCCTTGGGTGGTGGGGTTTGATGGACATCTGGGTCCCTAGGGTTCCTGGACACTTGGGTGGTGGGGTTCCTGGATGCCTGAGTGCCCGGACACCTGGGTGCTTGGGTGGTGGGGTTCCCAGATGTTGGTGTCTCCAGGGTTCCTGGGTCCCTTGGATGGTGGGGTCCCCAGACGTTGGTGTCCCCAGGGTTTCTGGGTCCTTGGGTGGTGGGGTTCCCAGATGTTGGTGTCCCCAGGGTTCCTGGGTCCCTTGGGTGGTGGGGTCCCCAGATGTTGGTGTCCCCAGGGTTCCTGGGTCCCTTGGGTGGTGGGGTTCCCAGATGTTGGTGTCTCCAGAGTTCCTCGGTCCCTTGGGTGGTGGGGTTCCTGGACAGCTGTGTCCTTGGGTGGTGGGGTTCCCAGATGTTGGTGTCTCCAGGGTTCCTGGGTCCCTTGGGTGGTGGGGTTCCCAGATGCTGGTGTCTCCAGAGTTCCTCGGTCCCTTGGGTGGTGGGGTTCCCAGATGCTGGTGTCTCCAGAGTTCCTGGGTCCCTTGGGTGGTGGGGTTCCTGGACAGCTGTGTCCTTGGGTGGTGGGGTTCCCAGATGTTGTTGTCTCCAGGGTTTCTGGGTCCCTTGGGTGGTGGGGTTCCTGGACAGCTGTGTCCTTGGGTGGTGGGGTCCCCAGATGTTGGTGTCCCCAGGGTTTCCGGGTCCCCAACAGCCGTCGTTTTCCTCCTGTCCCTCAGGTGCTGGGGATCGAGGCGGTGCGGAAGGCGCTGGAACGGGAGCTCTACCACGTCATCTCCTTCGACGGTTCCTACGTCAACTACCGTCACCTGGCCCTGCTCTGTGACACCATGACCTCCCGCGGCCACCTCATGGCCATCACCCGCCACGGTGTCAACCGCCAGGACACCGGGCCCCTCATGAAATGCTCCTTCGAGGAGACGGTGGGTGGACAACGGGGGTTTTGGGGGGCTGGGGTGGGGGGGGGGGAGGGCTTTTGAGGGTGTTGGAGGGCTTTGGGGGGGGCTGGAAATGGGAGTTTGGGGGGCTGGGAGGGAGGTTTTGGCGGTACTTGGGGGGCTGGGAGGGGGCGGGGGGAGTTTTGGAGGGTTCGGGGGGCTGGAAATGGGGGGTTTGGGGGGTGTTGGAGGGGTTTGGGGGGCTGGAAGTGGGGCTGGGAGGGGGATTTTTGGGGTGTTGGAGGGGTTTAGGGGTGCTGGAGGGGTTTGGGGGCTGGAAGTGGGGCTGGGAGGGGGATTTTTAGGGTGTTGGGTTTAGGGGTGCTGGAGGGGTTTGGGGGCTGGAAGTGGGGCTGGGAGGGGGATTTTTGGGGTGCTGGAGGGGTTTGGGGGCTGGAAGTGGGGCTGGGAGGGGGATTTTTGGGGTGCTGGAGGGGTTTGGGGGGCTGGGACGAGGGGTTTAGGGGGTGTCCAAGGGGGTTGCGGGATGGAAGTGGGGTTTAGGGGTGCTGGAGGGGTTTAGGGGTGCTGGAGGGGTTTGGGGGCTGGAAGTGGGGCTGGGAGGGGAATTTTTGGGGGTGTTGGAGGGATTTGGGGGCTGGAAGTGGGGCTGGGAGGGGGATTTTTGGGGTGCTGGAGGGGTTTGGGGGGCTGGAAGTGGGGCTGGGAGGGGGATTTTGGGGGTGCTGGAGGGGTTTAGGGGGCTGGGACGAGGGGTTTAGGGGGTGTCTGAGGGGGTTGCGGGATGGAAGTGGGGTTTTGGGGTGCTGGAGGGGTTTAGGGGTGCTGGAGGGGTTTGGGGGCTGGAAGTGGGGCTGGGAGGGGGATTTTTGGGGTGCTGGAGGGGTTTGGGGGGCTGGGACGAGGGCTTTAGGGGGTGTTTGAGGGGGTTGCGGGATGGAAGTGGGGTTTAGGGGTGCTGGAGGGGTTTGTGGGCTGGAAGTGGGGCTGGGCGGGGGATTTTTGGGGTGTTGGAGGGGTTTAGGGGGCTGGAAGTGGGGCTGGGTGCGTGATTTTTGGGGTGCTGGAGGGGTTTGGGGGGCTGGGACGAGGGGTTTAGGGGGTGTCTGAGGGGGTTGCGGGATGGAAATGGGGTTTAGGGGTGCTGGAGGGGTTTGGGGGTGCTGGAGGGGTTTGGGGGCTGGAAGTGGGGCTGGGAGGGGGATTTTTGGGGTGCTGGAGGGGTTTAGGGGTGCTGGAGGGGTTTGGGGGGGGCTGGAAGTGGGGCTGGGAGGGGGATTTTTGGGGTGTTGGAGGGGTTTGTGGGCTGGAAGTGGGGCTGGGAGGGGGATTTTTGGGGTGCTGGAGGGGTTTAGGGGTGCTGGAGGGATTTGGGGGCTGGAAGTGGGGCTGGGTGGGGGATTTTTGGGGTGTTGGAGGGGTTTGGGGACTGGGACGAGGGTTTTAGGGGGTGTCTGAGGGGGTTGCGGGATGGAAGTGGGGTTTTGGGGGGTGCTGGAGGGGTTTGGGGGGCTGGAAGTGGGGCTGGGAGGGGGATTTTTGGGGTGCTGGAGGGGTTTGGGGGGCTGGGACGAGGGCTTTAGGGGGTGTTTGAGGGGGTTGCGGGATGGAAGTGGGGTTTAGGGGTGCTGGAGGGGTTTGTGGGCTGGAAGTGGGGCTGGGCGGGGGATTTTTGGGGTGCTGGAGGGGTTTGGGGGGCTGGGACAAGGGTTTTAGGGGGTGTCTGAGGGGGTTGCGGGATGGAAGTGGGGTTTAGGGGTGCTGGAGGGGTTTAGGGGTGCTGGAGGGGTTTGGGGGCTGCAAGTGGTGCTGGGAGGGCAATTTTTGGGGTGCTGGAGGGGTTTAGGGGTGCTGGAGGGGTTTGGGGGGGGCTGGAAGTGGGGCTGGGAGGGGGATTTTTGGGGTGTTGGAGGGGTTTGGGGGCTGGAAGTGGGGCTGAGAGGGCAATTTTTGGGGTGCTGGAGGGGTTTGGGGGGCTGGGACGAGGGGTTTAGGGGGTGTCTGAGGGGGTTGCGGGATGGAAGTGGGGTTTTTGGGGTGCTGGAGGGCTTTAGGGGTGCTGGAGGGGTTTGTGGGCTGGGAGGGGGATTTTGGGGGTGCTGGAGGGGTTTAGGGGTGCTGGAGGGGTTTGGGGGGCTGGAAGTGGGGCTGGGAGGGGGATTTTTGGGGTGCTGGAGAGGTTTGGGGGGCTGGGACGAGGGGTTTAGGGGCTGTCGGAGGGGGTTGCAGGATGGAAGTGGGGTTTAGGGGTGCTGGAGGGATTTGGGGGCTGGAAGTGGGGCTGGGAGGGGGATTTTTGGGGTGCTGGAGGGGTTTGGGGGGCTGGGACGAGGGCTTTAGGGGGTGTCTGAGGGGGTTGCGGGATGGAAGTGGGGTTTAGGGGTGCTGGAGGGGTTTGGGGGTGCTGGAGGGGTTTGGGGGCTGGAAGTGGGGCTGGGAGGGGGATTTTCGGGGTGCTGGAGGGGTTTGTGGGCTGGGAGGGGGATTTTTGGGGTGCTGGAGGGGTTTGGGGGGCTGGGACGAGGGGTTTAGGGGGTGTTTGAGGGGGTTGCGGGATGGAAGTGGGCTTCAGGGGTGCTGGAGGGGTTTGAGGGGGGCTGGAAGTTGCCGTTGGGGGATGTCGGATGGGTTTTGGGGGTTGGTGGGGAAGGCTCTATAACCCTTCAAGCTGAATTTGGGGGTGCCCCCCCCCCCCCCCCCAGGTGGACGTGCTGATGGAGGCGGCGGCCCACGGGGAGAGCGACCCCATGAAAGGGGTCTCGGAGAACATCATGTTGGGTCAACTGGCGCCCGCCGGCACCGGCTGCTTCGACCTCCTCCTCGACGCCGAAAAGTGCAAACACGGCATGGAGATCCCCAGCGCCCTCCCGGGCTTGGGCGTCGGGGGACGTAAGTCTGGGATTTTGGGGTACCCGTACAGCGGGAAGGGGAGGGGGGGGGTACCCCAAGGACCCGGGCGCCTGGGTCCCACCGGGGGACACCGCGAGGGTGGTGGCATGAAGACCCTCGGCTTCGTCATGGCCACCACTGCCACCACCCAGCCCCAGATGCCTGGGTCCCCTCGGGAGGAGTGGGGGTCCCCCAAATGTCGGGGTTCCCCAGGGTGGGAGTGGGGGGCACCCAGATGGTGGGGGGTACCCCAAGGACCCAGGCACCTGGGTCCCATGGGGGAGGAGGGGGGACACCGCAAGGGTGGTGGCATGAAGACCCTCGGCTTCGTCATGGCCACCAGCCCCAGACGCCTGGGTCCCCTCGGGAGGAGTGGGGGGCACCCAAATGTCGGGGTCCCCCATGGTGGGAGTTGGGGGCACCCAGATGGCGGGGTCCCCCAAGGACCCGGGCACCTGGGTCCCACAGGGTGACACCGCGAGGGTGGTGGCATGAAGACCCTCGGCTTCGTCATGGCCACCAGCCCCAGACGCCTGGGTCCCCTCGGGAGGAGTGGGGGGCACCCAGATGTCGGGGTCCCCCAGGGTGGGAGTGGGGGGCACCCAGATGGTGGGGGGGGTACCCCAAGGACCCGGGCGCCTGGGTCCCACCGGGGGACACCGCGAGGGTGGTGGCATGAAGACCCTCAGCTTCGTCATGGCCACCACCACCCAGCCCCAGACGCCTGGGTCCCCTTGGGAGGAGTCGGGGTCCCCCCAGGAGGAGTGGGGGTCCCCCAGGGTGGGAGTGGGGGGCACCCAGATGGTGGGCGGGGTACCCCAAGGACCCGGACGCCTGGGTCCCACCGGGTGACACCGCAAGGGTGGTGGCATGAAGACCCTCGGCTTCGTCATGGCCACCACCACCCAGCCCCAGACGCCTGGGTCCCCTCAGGAGGAGTGGGGGTCCCCCAAATATCGGGGTCCCCCATGGTGGGAGTGGGGGGCACCCATATGGTGGGGTCCCCTAACGTGTCCTGTATCCCCCCCCCCATCTCTCCGCAGCCACCGGAATGTTCTTCGGGTCGGCCCCCAGCCCCATGGGGGGGATGTCCCCCGCCATGACACCGTGGAACCAGGGTGCCACCCCCGCCTACGGGGCCTGGTCCCCCAGCGTGGGTGCGTGGGGGGGGGGACTGGGATGGACTGGGAGGCCAGACTGGGGGGAGGGCGGTGGGGGGCTCTGGGGTAGGCTGGGGGGCAGTTGGGGGGCCATGGGGCAGACTGGGGGTCACTGGGGGGCAAAGTGGGGGGTCCTTGGGGCACATTTGGGGTCCCTGGGGCAGACTGAGGGGGGGGGGGCTGGGGTGTTTTGGGGGAGGCTCTGAGGGTTTTGGGGGGCTGTTGGACTGGGGTGGACTGGGAGGCTGCTGGGGGGGCTGTTGGGGGGGCCCTGGGGTGTTTAGGGGGGGCTCTGGGGCAGAATAGGGGGCCCTGGGGTAGGCGGGAGGGGAAATTGGGGGGCCCTGGGGCAGTTTGGGGTCCCAGGGGCAGATTGGGGTCCCTGGAGCAGACTGGGGGGGCTGTTGTGGGGGGGGGGGAGGGGGTGTCTCTGGGGCAGAATGGGGGTCCCTGGGGTAGGCGGGAGGGGAAATTGGGGGGCCCTGGGGCAGTTTGGGGGCAGATTTGGGGTCCCTGGAGCAGACTTGGGGGGCTGTTGTGGGGGGGCCCTGGGGTATTTGGGGGGGGCTCTGGGGCAGGATGGGGGTCCCTGGGGTAGCCGGGAGGGGAAATTGGGGGTCCCAGGGGCAGATTTGGGGGCTCTGGGGGGAGACTTGGGGGGCTTTTAGGGGGGCTCTGGGGCAGGATGGGGGTCCCTGGGGTAGGCGGGAGGGGAAACTGGGGGCTTTGGGGCAGATTTGGGGTCCTGGGGGGCAGATTTGGGGTCCCTGGAGCAGCCTTGGGGGGGGGGGGGGGCACATTGGGGGTCCCTGAGGTAGATTTGGGGTCCCTGAGGTAGATTTGGGGTCCCGGTGGCAAATGGGGGGGGGGGGGGGGGTTCCTTGGGGTAGATTCAGGCTCCCTGGGGCATTTTGGGGTCCCTAGAACAGCTTGGGGGGGGGCTGTCGGGGTCCCGAACCCCCCCATCCTGACACAGCCCCCCCCCCCCCCCATTTTTGGGGTCCCCCCTCCAGGCAGCGGCATGACCCCGGGGGGCGCCGGCTTCTCCCCCAGCGCCGCCTCCGACGCCAGCGGCTTCAGCCCCGGTTACTCCCCGGCCTGGTCCCCCACCCCCGGCTCCCCCGGCTCCCCCGGGCCCTCCAGCCCCTACATCCCCTCCCCCGGTGAGTACAGCACCCCGAAACACCCCCCGCAACACCCCAACAACACCCCAAAACCCCCTGGGGGACCCCTACCCTGCCCACGCCACACCCCAACACCCCCAAACCCGCCTACGCACCCCCTACGCGGCCCACGCAACACCCCGACAACACCCGACAAGGCCGTACAACGACCTATGGGACACCACGCAACACCCCAACGACACCCCCAACACCCCAACAACACCCCCAACACCCCCAAACCCCCTACAATGTCCTGCAAGACCCCTACCCTGCCCACACAACACCCCAAAACCCCCTCCGAGACCCCTACGCTGCCCACGCAACACCTCAACACCCCCAAACCCGCCTACGCGCCCCCTACGCTGCCCACGCAACACCCCGACAACACCCGACAAGGCCGTACAATGACCTATGGGACACCACGCAACACCCCGACGACACCCCCAACACCCCAACAACACCCCCAACACCCCCAAACGCCCTACAATGTCCTGCAAGACCCCTGCCCTGCCCACACAACACCCCAAAACCCCCTCCGAGACCCCTACGCTGCCCACGCAACACCTCGACAACACCCGACAAGGCCGTACAACGACCTACGGGACCCCCTGCAACATCCCAACACCACGCAACACCCCCAAAACCCCCTACAACGTCCTACGAGACCTCTATGCTGCCCACACAACACCCCAAAACCCCCTACAATGTCCTGCAAGACCCCTACCCTGCCCACACAACACCCCAAAACCCCCTACAAGATCCCTATGCTGCCCACGCAACACCTCAACAACACCCGACAAGGCCGTACAATGACCTACGGGGACACCACACAACACCCCCAAACCCCCTACAATGTCCTGCAAGACCCCTGCCCTGCCCACACAACACCCCAAAACCCCCTCCGAGACCCCTACGCTGCCCACGCAACACCTCAACAACACCCGACAAGGCCGTACAATGACCGACGGGACCCCCCTGCAACACCCCAACACCACACAACACCCCAAAACCCCCTACAACGTCCTAGGAGACCCCTATGCTGCCCACACAACACCCCAAAACCCCCTACAATGTCCTGCAAGACCCCTACCCTGCCCACACAACACCCCAAAACCCCCTACAAGATCCCTATGCTGCCCACGCAACACCTCAACAACACCCGACAAGGCCGTACAATGACCTACGGGGACACCACACAACACCCCCAAACCCCCTACAATGTCCTGCAAGACCCCTGCCCTGCCCACACAACACCCCAAAACCCCCTCCGAGACCCCTACGCTGCCCACGCAACACCTCAACAACACCCGACAAGGCCGTACAATGACCGACGGGACCCCCCTGCAACACCCCAACACCACACAACACCCCAAAACCCCCTACAACGTCCTACGAGACCCCTATGCTGCCCACACAACACCCCAAAACCCCCTACAAGATCCCTACGCTGCCCACGCAACACCTCAACAACACCCGACAAGGCCGTACAACGACCTATGGGAACACCACACAACACCCCAACAACACCCCCAAGCCCCCTACAATGTCCTGCAAGACCCCTACCCTGCCCACGCAACACCCCAAACCCCCCTCTGAGACCCCTACGCTGCCCACGCAACACCTCGACAACACCCGACAAGGCCGTACAATGACCTACGGGACCCCCCCACAACACCCCAACACCACACAACACCCCCACACCACCCCCAAAACCCCCTACAACGTCCTACGAGACCCCAATGCTGCCCACGCAACACCCCAACACCCCAAAACCCCCTACGAGACCCCTATGCTGCCCACGCAACACCTCAACAACACCCGATAAGGCCGTACAACGACCTATGGGGACACCACACAACACCCTCAACACCCCCAAACCCCCTACAACGTCCTACGAGACCCCTACGCTGCCCACACAACACCTCAACAATGCCCTACAAGGCCGTACAACGACCTACGGGACCCCCTGCAACATCCCAACACCACACAACCCCCCAACACCACCCCCAAAACCCCCTACAACGTCTTACGAGACCCCTATACTGCCCACACAACACCCCAAAACCCCCTATAAGACCCCTACACTGCCCATGCAACACCTCAACAACACCCGACAAGGCCGTACAATGACCTACGGGACCCCCCCGCACCACCCCAACACCACACAACACCCACGCAACACCCCCAAAACCCCCTACAATGTCCTACGAGACCCCTATGCTGCCCACGCAACACCCCAAAACCCCCTACGAGACCCCTACCCTGCCCACGCAACACCCCAAAACCCCCTCTGAGCCCCCTACGCTGCCCACGCAACACCTCGACAACACCCGACAAGGCCGTACAATGACCGACGGGACCCCCCCGCAACACCCCAACACCACGCAACACCCCCAAACCCCCTACAATGTCCTGCAAGACCCCTGCCCTGCCCACACAACACCCCAAAACCCCCTCCGAGACCCCTACGCTGCCCACGCAACACCTCAACAA
This sequence comes from Mycteria americana, assembly GCF_035582795.1. NCBI lineage: Eukaryota > Metazoa > Chordata > Aves > Ciconiiformes > Ciconiidae > Mycteria > Mycteria americana. The sequence goes on along the minus strand of NW_027445544.1, from coordinate 4,202 downwards.
CACCCGACAAGGCCGTACAATGACCGACGGGACCCCCCTGCAACACCCCAACACCACACAACACCCCAAAACCCCCTACAACGTCCTATGAGACCCCTATGCTGCCCACACAACACCCCAAAACCCCCTACAAGATCCCTACGCTGCCCACGCAACACCTCAACAACACCCGACAAGGCCGTACAACGACCTACGGGACCCCACACAACACCCCAACGACACCCCAAAACCCCCTACAACGTCCTGCAAGACCCCTACGCTGCCCACACAACACCTCAACACCACCGCCCTGCAGCACCCCCTAACAGCCACACCACCTCCGTAACACCCCAAATCGCCCTACAACACCCCCCAACCCCCCCCCAAAATCTTGCAACACCCCAACACCGCCACAGCACCCTGGAATGATGTACAGGACCCCCCAACAACACACTACAGTGCCCCACAACGTGCCCCCAGTGCCCCCCAACACCCCTAGAAAACCTCGTAACGCCCAACAACACCCGCACAGGGCCCCCTAACGCTCCCGCAACACCCTACGATGCCCCCGTAACACCCCAACCCCCCACGTCACCCCTGCAACACCCCAAAGTACCCCACAACTCACCCCAGCGCTTGCCAACGCCCCCACAATGACCCCCCCAACACCTCCACAACACCCTACAATGCCCTCGCAACCCCGCCGCACTCCAAAACACCCCACGGCTCACCCCAACACCCCGCAGTGCCCCACGACACCCAACACACCTCAAAACACCCGTAACACGCAACACCCCCACAACACCCTGCAGCACCCCCCAACACCCCACGACACCCAGAACACCCCATGACGCTCGCAACTGCCCCCGACACCTCCGAAACACCCCAACACCACCCCAGCAACACCGTACAACAGCCCCCCAACGCTCCACAGAGCCCTGCGACACCCCGTAACGCCCCACAACACCCATCTGGGGACCCCCCCCGTCACCCTCTTGCGTCCCTTCCGCAGGTGGTGCCATGTCACCCAGCTACAGCCCGACGTCACCCGCCTACGAGCCGCGCTCGCCCGGGGGCTACACCCCGCAGAGCCCCAGCTACAGCCCGACGTCACCCAGCTACAGCCCGACATCGCCCAGCTACAGCCCCACCTCACCCAACTACAGCCCCACCTCGCCCAGTTACAGCCCAACGTCGCCCAGTTACAGCCCCACCTCTCCCAGCTACAGCCCGACCTCACCCAGCTACAGCCCGACCTCTCCCAGCTACAGCCCCACTTCTCCCAGTTACAGCCCCACTTCTCCCAGTTACAGCCCAACCTCGCCCAGTTACAGCCCCACTTCGCCCAGTTACAGCCCCACCTCGCCCAGTTACAGCCCAACTTCGCCCAGTTACAGCCCAACATCGCCCAGCTACAGCCCGACTTCCCCCAGTTACAGCCCGACTTCTCCCAGTTACAGCCCCACATCTCCCAGTTACAGCCCCACCAGCCCAAACTACAGCCCGACCTCTCCCAACTACACCCCCACTTCTCCCAGTTACAGCCCCACTTCTCCCAGTTACAGCCCCACCAGCCCCAACTACACCCCAACCTCCCCCAACTACAGCCCCACCTCCCCCAGTTACAGCCCCACCTCTCCCAGTTACAGCCCCACCTCTCCCAGTTACTCCCCCTCCAGCCCCCGCTACACCCCCCAGTCGCCCACCTACACCCCCAGCAGCCCCAGTTACAGCCCCAGCAGCCCCAGCTACAGCCCCACCTCCCCCAAGTACACCCCGACCAGCCCCAGCTACAGCCCCAGCTCCCCGGAGTACACCCCCACCTCCCCCAAGTACAGCCCCACCTCCCCCAAGTACAGCCCCACCAGCCCCAAGTACAGCCCCACATCTCCCACCTACAGCCCCACCACCCCCAAGTACAGCCCCACCTCCCCCACCTACAGCCCCACCTCCCCCGTCTACACCCCCACCAGCCCCAAATACAGCCCCACCTCCCCCACCTACAGCCCCACCAGCCCCAAGTACAGCCCCACATCTCCCACCTACAGCCCCACCAGCCCCAAGGGTTCCACCTACAGCCCCACATCCCCCGGCTACAGCCCCACGTCGCCCACCTACAGCCTCACCAGCCCGGCCATCAGCCCCGACGACAGCGACGAGGACAACTGAGCTGGGGGGGGACGGGGAGCCCCCCAAACCCCCGCAGGCTGTGGGGGTGACCCCCAAGTTGGGGGGGGGGATTCCTAAGTTGGGGGGTGACCCACAAGTTAGGTGTTACTCCCTCAAGTTGGGGGGCTGACCCCCAAGTTGAGGGGGGGGGGGTGTGACGCCTAAGTTGGGGGTGACCCCCAAGTTGGGGGGGCTGACCCCCAAGTTGGGGGGTAATCCCTAAGTGTGTGGGGGTGGGGGTGGTCCCTAAATTGGGGGGGGGGGGGGGGGCTGACCCCCAAATTGGGGGCTGGCCCTTAAGTTTGGGGGTAACCCCTAAGTTGAAGGGGTGACCCCCAAATTGGGGGGGGTGACCCCCAAAGTGGGGGGGTGACCCCTAAATGGGGGGGGTGACCCCTAAATGAGGGGCGACACCCAAATGGGGGGTGACACCCAAATGGGGGGTGACCCCCATTTGGGGGGTGCCCCCCAAGTTGAAGGGGATAATCTCTAAGTTGGGGGGGGGGGGTGACCCCTAAGTTGGGGGGGGTGACCCCCAAGTTGGGGGGCAGGCGGGGGAGGACTCCCCTCTTCCGGGGGGGGGTTGGGGTCACGTCACCTGCCCCCGGGTGACGCTGGCGCCGGGTCAGGTGTAATTTATGGGTGTCGTTAGTTAATGGGGGGGGGGGGGGGGGGGGGACACAAGGGGGGGGTAAATTGGGGGGTGGGGGTGGGGCACTGCCTGGTGGCGGGTTGGGGGGGGGGAGGGTCCTTCGCCCCTCCCCCCCCCCCCTTTATTTGGGTGTTTTCATGTACGGGGGGGAGGGGAAGCGGGGGGAGGGGCGGGGGGGATTTCGCTTTGGGGGAAATAAAAGTTTTACTGATTTGCAGCTGCGGCTTCGTGGGTGGGGGTGAGGGTGGGGGGGGGGGGTGGGCGGGGCATCCGGGACCCCTCCCCCCTCCCATAATGAACCCCGGTCTCTGGGGCTCCCCATCCCCCCCCCTCCCCAATAGGGGACCCACGTGACGGGGGATGCCCCCCCCCCCAGGGACTCAAGTGACTGGGGATCCCCACCCCCCCCCCCCCATAGGGGAATCCACGTGACTGGGGATCCCCACCCCCCCCATAGGGGACCCACGTGACTGGCGATCCCCATCCCCCCCATAGGGGACCCAAGTGACGGGGGATCCCCTCCATATAGGAGACTCACGTGACTGGGAATCCCCCCCCCCCCATATAGGGGACCCACGTGACTGGGAATCCCCACCCCCCCATAGGGGACCCAAGTGACTGGGGATCCCCACCCCCACGCCCCCCATAGGGGAATCCACGTGACTGGGGATCCCCCCCATCCCCCCCATAGGGGACCCACGTGACTGGGGATCCCCATCCCCCCCATAGGGGACCCACGTGACTGGGGATTCCCCCCCCCCCCCATAGGGGACCCAAGTGACGGGGGATCCCCCCCCATATAGGGGACTCACGTGACTGGGGACACCCCCCCCCCCCAGGGGACCCACGTGACTGGGGATCCCCCCCCATATAGGGGACTCACGTGACTGGGGATCCCCACCCCCCCCATAGGGGAATCCATGTGACTGGGGATATTCCCCCCCCCCCCATAGGGGACCCACGTGACTGGGGATCCCCATCCCCCCCATGGGAGACCCACGTGATTGGGGTTCCCCCCCCCATATAGGCGACTCACGTGACTGGGGATCCCCATCCCCCCCATAGGGGACCCACGTGACTGGGGATTCCCCTTCCACCCCCCCCCCCCATAGGGGACCCAAGTGACTGGGGATCCCCATCCCCCCCATAGGGGACCCACGTGACTGGAGATATTCCTCCCCCCCCCATAGGGGACCCACGTGACTGGGAATCCCCCCCCCCCCCCATAGGGGACCCAGGAGTCCGGGCACCACCCCCACCCCCCCCCCAAAAAAAAAAACCTGCCTCGTGGGGCACCCATGGGTGCTGGGGGAGGGAGGTCCCCAACTGGCAGCGGTGGGATTCGAACCCACGTCCCCGCGGGGACTGGAGCCTAAATCCAGCGCCTTGGACCGCTCGGCCA
>NW_027445543.1:0-41452 GCF_035582795.1 Mycteria americana | reverse complement strand
AGTTCCAAGGGACAGTGAAAACCAGCTAGAGCTTTCAGTGCTGGCAGCTTTCCTGTGGGCGCAATCTCTGGACGTTTCCAATTTGGCAGCCGGGCTCTGCCAGAGAGAGATACAGAGTGTTGCCCCATTACGAAGCAATGCTTTAGCAGAGCGCGAATGTCTGTGTGGCAGCGAATGCAGTTCCAAGGGACAGTGAAAACCAGCTAGAGCTTTCAGTGCTGGCAGCTTTCCTGTGGGCGCAATCTCTGGACGTTTCCAATTTGGCAGCCGGGCTCTGCCAGAGAGAGATACAGAGTGTTGCCCCATTACGAAGCAATGCTTTAGCAGAGCGCGAATGTCTGTGTGGCAGCGAATGCAGTTCCAAGGGACAGTGAAAACCAGCTAGAGCTTTCAGTGCTGGCAGCTTTCCTGTGGGCGCAATGTCTGGACGTTTCCAATTTGGCAGCCGGGCTCTGCCAGAGAGAGATACAGAGTGTTGCCCCATTAGGAAGCAATGCTTTAGCAGAGCGCGAATGTCTGTGTGGCAGCGAATGCAGTTCCAAGGGACAGTGAAAACCAGCTAGAGCTTTCAGTGCTGGCAGCTTTCCTGTGGGCGCAATCTCTGGACGTTTCCAATTTGGCAGCCGGGCTCTGCCAGAGAGAGATACAGAGTGTTGCCCCATTACGAAGCAATGCTTTAGCAGAGCGCGAATGTCTGTGTGGCAGCGAATGCAGTTCCAAGGGACAGTGAAAACCAGCTAGAGCTTTCAGTGCTGGCAGCTTTCCTGTGGGCGCAATCTCTGGACGTTTCCAATTTGGCAGCCGGGCTCTGCCAGAGAGAGATACAGAGTGTTGCCCCATTACGAAGCAATGCTTTAGCAGAGCGCGAATGTCTGTGTGGCAGCGAATGCAGTTCCAAGGGACAGTGAAAACCAGCTACAGCTTTCAGTGCTGGCAGCTTTCCTGTGGGCGCAATCTCTGGACGTTTCCAATTTGGCAGCCGGGCTCTGCCAGAGAGAGATACAGAGTGTTGCCCCATTACGAAGCAATGCTTTAGCAGAGCGCGAATGTCTGTGTGGCAGCGAATGCAGTTCCAAGGGACAGTGAAAACCAGCTAGAGCTTTCAGTGCTGGCAGCTTTCCTGTGGGCGCAATGTCTGGACGTTTCCAATTTGGCAGCCGGGCTCTGCCAGAGAGAGATACAGAGTGTTGCCCCATTACGAAGCAATGCTTTAGCAGAGCGCGAATGTCTGTGTGGCAGCGAATGCAGTTCCAAGGGACAGTGAAAACCAGCTAGAGCTTTCAGTGCTGGCAGCTTTCCTGTGGGCGCAATCTCTGGACGTTTCCAATTTGGCAGCCGGGCTCTGCCAGAGAGAGATACAGAGTGTTGCCCCATTAGGAAGCAATGCTTTAGCAGAGGGCGAATGTCTGTGTGGCAGCGAATGCAGTTCCAAGGGACAGTGAAAACCAGCTAGAGCTTTCAGTGCTGGCAGCTTTCCTGTGGGCGCAATCTCTGGACGTTTCCAATTTGGCAGCCGGGCTCTGCCAGAGAGAGATACAGAGTGTTGCCCCATTACGAAGCAATGCTTTAGCAGAGCGCGAATGTCTGTGTGGCAGCGAATGCAGTTCCAAGGGACAGTGAAAACCAGCTAGAGCTTTCAGTGCTGGCAGCTTTCCTGTGGGCGCAATCTCTGGACGTTTCCAATTTGGCAGCCGGGCTCTGCCAGAGAGAGATACAGTGTTGCCCCATTACGAAGCAATGCTTTAGCAGAGCGCGAATGTCTGTGTGGCAGCGAATGCAGTTCCAAGGGACAGTGAAAACCAGCTAGAGCTTTCAGTGCTGGCAGCTTTCCTGTGGGCGCAATCTCTGGACGTTTCCAATTTGGCAGCCGGGCTCTGCCAGAGAGAGATACAGAGTGTTGCCCCATTAGGAAGCAATGCTTTAGCAGAGCGCGAATGTCTGTGTGGCAGCGAATGCAGATCCAAGGGACAGTGAAAACCAGCTAGAGCTTTCAGTGCTGGCAGCTTTCCTGTGGGCGCAATCTCTGGACGTTTCCAATTTGGCAGCCGGGCTCTGCCAGAGAGAGATACAGAGTGTTGCCCCATTACGAAGCAATGCTTTAGCAGAGCGCGAATGTCTGTGTGGCAGCGAATGCAGTTCCAAGGGACAGTGAAAACCAGCTAGAGCTTTCAGTGCTTGCAGCTTTCCTGTGGGCGCAGTCTCTGGACGTTTCCAATTTGCAAGCCGGGCTCTGCCAGAGAGAGAGACAGAGTGTTGCCCCATTACGAAGCAATGCTTTAGCAGAGGGCGAATGTCTGTGTGGCAGCGAATGCAGTTCCAAGGGACAGTGAAAACCAGCTAGAGCTTCCAGTGCTGGCAGCTTTCCTGTGGGCGCAATCTCTGGACGTTTCCAATTTGGCAGCCGGGCTCTGCCAGAGAGAGATACAGAGTGTTGCCCCATTACGAAGCAATGCTTTAGCAGAGCGCGAATGTCTGTGTGGCAGCGAATGCAGTTCCAAGGGACAGTGAAAACCAGCTAGAGCTTTCAGTGCTGGCAGCTTTCCTGTGGGCGCAATCTCTGGACGTTTCCAATTTGGCAGCCGGGCTCTGCCAGAGAGAGATATAGAGTGTTGCCCCATTACGAAGCAATGCTTTAGCAGAGCGCGAATGTCTGTGTGGCAGCGAATGCAGTTCCAAGGGACAGTGAAAACCAGCTAGAGCTTTCAGTGCTGCCAGCTTTCCTGTGGGCGCAATCTCTGGACGTTTCCAATTTGGCAGCCGGGCTCTGCCAGAGAGAGATACAGAGTGTTGCCCCATTAGGAAGCAATGCTTTAGCAGAGCGCGAATGTCTGTGTGGCAGCGAATGCAGTTCCAAGGGACAGTGAAAACCAGCTAGAGCTTTCAGTGCTGCCAGCTTTCCTGTGGGCGCAATCTCTGGACGTTTCCAATTTGGCAGCCGGGCTCTGCCAGAGAGAGATACAGAGTGTTGCCCCATTACGAAGCAATGCTTTAGCAGAGCGCGAATGTCTGTGTGGCAGCGAATGCAGTTCCAAGGGACAGTGAAAACCAGCTAGAGCTTTCAGTGCTGGCAGCTTTCCTGTGGGCGCAATCTCTGGACGTTTCCAATTTGGCAGCCGGGCTCTGCCAGAGAGAGAAACAGAGTGTTGCCCCATTACGAAGCAATGCTTTAGCAGAGCGCGAATGTCTGTGTGGCAGCGAATGCAGTTCCAAGGGACAGTGAAAACCAGCTAGAGCTTTCAGTGCTTGCAGCTTTCCTGTGGGCGCAGTCTCTGGACGTTTCCAATTTGCAAGCCGGGCTCTGCCAGAGAGAGAGACAGAGTGTTGCCCCATTACGAAGCAATGCTTTAGCAGAGCGCGAATGTCTGTGTGGCAGCGAATGCAGTTCCAAGGGACAGTGAAAACCAGCTAGAGCTTTCAGTGCTGGCAGCTTTCCTGTGGGCGCAATCTCTGGACGTTTCCAATTTGGCAGCCGGGCTCTGCCAGAGAGAGATACAGAGTGTTGCCCCATTACGAAGCAATGCTTTAGCAGAGCGCGAATGTCTGTGTGGCAGCGAATGCAGTTCCAAGGGACAGTGAAAACCAGCTACAGCTTTCAGTGCTGGCAGCTTTCCTGTGGGCGCAATCTCTGGACGTTTCCAATTTGGCAGCCGGGCTCTGCCAGAGAGAGATACAGAGTGTTGCCCCATTACGAAGCAATGCTTTAACAGAGCGCGAATGTCTGTGTGGCAGCGAATGCAGTTCCAAGGGACAGTGAAAACCAGCTAGAGCTTTCAGTGCTGGCAGCTTTCCTGTGGGCGCAATCTCTGGACGTTTCCAATTTGGCAGCCGGGCTCTGCCAGAGAGAGATATAGAGTGTTGCCCCATTACGAAGCAATGCTTTAGCAGAGCGCGAATGTCTGTGTGGCAGCGAATGCAGTTCCAAGGGACAGTGAAAACCAGCTAGAGCTTTCAGTGCTGCCAGCTTTCCTGTGGGCGCAATCTCTGGACGTTTCCAATTTGGCAGCCGGGCTCTGCCAGAGAGAGATACAGAGTGTTGCCCCATTAGGAAGCAATGCTTTAGCAGAGCGCGAATGTCTGTGTGGCAGCGAATGCAGTTCCAAGGGACAGTGAAAACCAGCTAGAGCTTTCAGTGCTGGCAGCTTTCCTGTGGGCGCAATCTCTGGACGTTTCCAATTTGGCAGCCGGGCTCTGCCAGAGAGAGATACAGAGTGTTGCCCCATTAGGAAGCAATGCTTTAGCAGAGCGCGAATGTCTGTGTGGCAGCGAATGCAGTTCCAAGGGACAGTGAAAACCAGCTAGAGCTTTCAGTGCTGGCAGCTTTCCTGTGGGCGCAATCTCTGGACGTTTCCAATTTGGCAGCCGGGCTCTGCCAGAGAGAGATACAGAGTGTTGCCCCATTACGAAGCAATGCTTTAACAGAGCGCGAATGTCTGTGTGGCAGCGAATGCAGTTCCAAGGGACAGTGAAAACCAGCTAGAGCTTTCAGTGCTGGCAGCTTTCCTGTGGGCGCAATGTCTGGACGTTTCCAATTTGGCAGCCGGGCTCTGCCAGAGAGAGATACAGAGTGTTGCCCCATTACGAAGCAATGCTTTAGCAGAGCGCGAATGTCTGTGTGGCAGCGAATGCAGTTCCAAGGGACAGTGAAAACCAGCTAGAGCTTTCAGTGCTGGCAGCTTTCCTGTGGGCGCAATCTCTGGACGTTTCCAATTTGGCAGCCGGGCTCTGCCAGAGAGAGAAACAGAGTGTTGCCCCATTACGAAGCAATGCTTTAGCAGAGCGCGAATGTCTGTGTGGCAGCGAATGCAGTTCCAAGGGACAGTGAAAACCAGCTACAGCTTTCAGTGCTTGCAGCTTTCCTGTGAGCGCAGTCTCTGGACGTTTCCAATTTGGCAGCCGGGCTCTGCCAGAGAGAGAGACAGAGTGTTGCCCCATTACGAAGCAATGCTTTAGCAGAGGGCGAATGTCTGTGTGGCAGCGAATGCAGTTCCAAGGGACAGTGAAAACCAGCTAGAGCTTTCAGTGCTGGCAGCTTTCCTGTGGGCGCAATGTCTGGACGTTTCCAATTTGGCAGCCGGGCTCTGCCAGAGAGAGATACAGAGTGTTGCCCCATTAGGAAGCAATGCTTTAGCAGAGCGCGAATGTCTGTGTGGCAGCGAATGCAGTTCCAAGGGACAGTGAAAACCAGCTAGAGCTTTCAGTGCTGGCAGCTTTCCTGTGGGCGCAATCTCTGGACGTTTCCAATTTGGCAGCCGGGCTCTGCCAGAGAGAGATACAGAGTGTTGCCCCATTACGAAGCAATGCTTTAACAGAGCGCGAATGTCTGTGTGGCAGCGAATGCAGTTCCAAGGGACAGTGAAAACCAGCTAGAGCTTTCAGTGCTGGCAGCTTTCCTGTGGGCGCAATCTCTGGACGTTTCCAATTTGGCAGCCGGGCTCTGCCAGAGAGAGATATAGAGTGTTGCCCCATTACGAAGCAATGCTTTAGCAGAGCGCGAATGTCTGTGTGGCAGCGAATGCAGTTCCAAGGGACAGTGAAAACCAGCTAGAGCTTTCAGTGCTGGCAGCTTTCCTGTGGGCGCAATGTCTGGACGTTTCCAATTTGGCAGCCGGGCTCTGCCAGAGAGAGATACAGAGTGTTGCCCCATTAGGAAGCAATGCTTTAGCAGAGCGCGAATGTCTGTGTGGCAGCGAATGCAGTTCCAAGGGAAAGTGAAAACCAGCTAGAGCTTTCAGTGCTGGCAGCTTTCCTGTGGGCTCAATGTCTGGACGTTTCCAATTTGGCAGCCGGGCTCTGCCAGAGAGAGATACAGAATGTTGCCCCATTACGAAGCAATGCTTTAGCAGAGCGCGAATGTCTGTGTGGCAGCGAATGCAGTTCCAAGGGACAGTGAAAACCAGCTAGAGTTTTCAGTGCTGGCAGCTTTCCTGTGGGCGCAATCTCTGGACGTTTCCAATTTGGCAGCCGGGCTCTGCCAGAGAGAGATACAGAGTGTTGCCCCATTAGGAAGCAATGCTTTAGCAGAGCGCGAATGTCTGTGTGGCAGCGAATGCAGTTCCAAGGGACAGTGAAAACCAGCTAGAGCTTTCAGTGCTGGCAGCTTTCCTGTGGGCGCAATCTCTGGACGTTTCCAATTTGGCAGCCGGGCTCTGCCAGAGAGAGATACGGAGTGTTGCCCCATTACAAAGCAATGCTTTAGCAGAGGGCGAATGTCTGTGTGGCAGCGAATGCAGTTCCAAGGGACAGTGAAAACCAGCTAGAGCTTTCAGTGCTGGCAGCTTTCCTGTGGGCGCAATCTCTGGACGTTTCCAATTTGGCAGCCGGGCTCTGCCAGAGAGAGATACAGAGTGTTGCCCCATTAGGAAGCAATGCTTTAGCAGAGCGCGAATGTCTGTGTGGCAGCGAATGCAGTTCCAAGGGACAGTGAAAACCAGCTAGAGCTTTCAGTGCTGGCAGCTTTCCTGTGGGCGCAATCTCTGGACGTTTCCAATTTGGCAGCCGGGCTCTGCCAGAGAGAGAAACAGAGTGTTGCCCCATTACGAAGCAATGCTTTAACAGAGCGCGAATGTCTGTGTGGCAGCGAATGCAGTTCCAAGGGACAGTGAAAACCAGCTAGAGCTTTCAGTGCTGGCAGCTTTCCTGTGGGCGCAATCTCTGGACGTTTCCAATTTGGCAGCCGGGCTCTGCCAGAGAGAGATACAGAGTGTTGCCCCATTACGAAGCAATGCTTTAGCAGAGCGCGAATGTCTGTGTGGCAGCGAATGCAGTTCCAAGGGACAGTGAAAACCAGCTAGAGCTTTCAGTGCTGGCAGCTTTCCTGTGGGCGCAATCTCTGGACGTTTCCAATTTGGCAGCCGGGCTCTGCCAGAGAGAGATACAGAGTGTTGCCCCATTAGGAAGCAATGCTTTAGCAGAGCGCGAATGTCTGTGTGGCAGCGAATGCAGTTCCAAGGGACAGTGAAAACCAGCTAGAGCTTTCAGTGCTGGCAGCTTTCCTGTGGGCGCAATCTCTGGACGTTTCCAATTTGGCAGCCGGGCTCTGCCAGAGAGAGATACAGAGTGTTGCCCCATTACGAAGCAATGCTTTAGCAGAGCGCGAATGTCTGTGTGGCAGCGAATGCAGTTCCAAGGGACAGTGAAAACCAGCTAGAGCTTTCAGTGCTGGCAGCTTTCCTGTGGGCGCAATGTCTGGTCGTTTCCAATTTGGCAGCCGGGCTCTGCCAGAGAGAGATACAGAGTGTTGCCCCATTAGGAAGCAATGCTTTAGCAGAGCGCGAATGTCTGTGTGGCAGCGAATGCAGTTCCAAGGGACAGTGAAAACCAGCTAGAGCTTTCAGTGCTGGCAGCTTTCCTGTGGGCGCAATCTCTGGACGTTTCCAATTTGGCAGCCGGGCTCTGCCAGAGAGAGATACAGAGTGTTGCCCCATTACGAAGCAATGCTTTAGCAGAGCGCAAATGTCTGTGTGGCAGCGAATGCAGTTCCAAGGGACAGTGAAAACCAGCTACAGCTTTCAGTGCTGGCAGCTTTCCTGTGGGCGCAATCTCTGGACGTTTCCAATTTGGCAGCCGGGCTCTGCCAGAGAGAGATACAGAGTGTTGCCCCATTACGAAGCAATGCTTTAGCAGAGCGCGAATGTCTGTGTGGCAGCGAATGCAGTTCCAAGGGACAGTGAAAACCAGCTAGAGCTTTCAGTGCTGGCAGCTTTCCTGTGGGCGCAATCTCTGGACGTTTCCAATTTGGCAGCCGGGCTCTGCCAGAGAGAGATACAGAGTGTTGCCCCATTACGAAGCAATGCTTTAGCAGAGCGCGAATGTCTGTGTGGCAGCGAATGCAGTTCCAAGGGACAGTGAAAACCAGCTAGAGCTTTCAGTGCTGGCAGCTTTCCTGTGGGCGCAATGTCTGGACGTTTCCAATTTGGCAGCCGGGCTCTGCCAGAGAGAGATACAGAGTGTTGCCCCATTACGAAGCAATGCTTTAGCAGAGCGCGAATGTCTGTGTGGCAGCGAATGCAGTTCCAAGGGACAGTGAAAACCAGCTAGAGCTTTCAGTGCTGGCAGCTTTCCTGTGGGCGCAATCTCTGGACGTTTCCAATTTGGCAGCCGGGCTCTGCCAGAGAGAGATACAGAGTGTTGCCCCATTACGAAGCAATGCTTTAGCAGAGCGCGAATGTCTGTGTGGCAGCGAATGCAGTTCCAAGGGACAGTGAAAACCAGCTAGAGCTTTCAGTGCTGGCAGCTTTCCTGTGGGCGCAATCTCTGGACGTTTCCAATTTGGCAGCCGGGCTCTGCCAGAGAGAGATACAGAGTGTTGCCCCATTACGAAGCAATGCTTTAGCAGAGCGCGAATGTCTGTGTGGCAGCGAATGCAGTTCCAAGGGACAGTGAAAACCAGCTAGAGCTTTCAGTGCTGGCAGCTTTCCTGTGGGCGCAATCTCTGGACGTTTCCAATTTGGCAGCCGGGCTCTGCCAGAGAGAGATACAGAGTGTTGCCCCATTACGAAGCAATGCTTTAGCAGAGCGCGAATGTCTGTGTGGCAGCGAATGCAGTTCCAAGGGACAGTGAAAACCAGCTAGAGCTTTCAGTGCTGGCAGCTTTCCTGTGGGTGCAATCTCTGGACGTTTCCAATTTGGCAGCCGGGCTCTGCCAGAGAGAGATACAGAGTGTTGCCCCATTAGGAAGCAATGCTTTAGCAGAGCGCGAATGTCTGTGTGGCAGCGAATGCAGTTCCAAGGGACAGTGAAAACCAGCTAGAGCTTTCAGTGCTGGCAGCTTTCCTGTGGGCGCAATCTCTGGACGTTTCCAATTTGGCAGCCGGGCTCTGCCAGAGAGAGATACAGAGTGTTACCCCATTAGGAAGCAATGCTTTAGCAGAGCGCGAATGTCTGTGTGGCAGCGAATGCAGTTCCAAGGGACAGTGAAAACCAGCTAGAGCTTTCAGTGCTGGCAGCTTTCCTGTGGGCGCAATCTCTGGACGTTTCCAATTTGGCAGCCGGGCTCTGCCAGAGAGAGATACAGAGTGTTGCCCCATTAGGAAGCAATGCTTTAGCAGAGCGCGAATGTCTGTGTGGCAGCGAATGCAGTTCCAAGGGACAGTGAAAACCAGCTAGAGCTTTCAGTGCTGGCAGCTTTCCTGTGGGCGCAATCTCTGGACGTTTCCAATTTGGCAGCCGGGCTCTGCCAGAGAGAGATACAGAGTGTTGCCCCATTAGGAAGCAATGCTTTAGCAGAGCGCGAATGTCTGTGTGGCAGCGAATGCAGTTCCAAGGGACAGTGAAAACCAGCTAGAGTTTTCAGTGCTGGCAGCTTTCCTGTGGGCGCAATCTCTGGACGTTTCCAATTTGGCAGCCGGGCTCTGCCAGAGAGAGATACAGAGTGTTGCCCCATTAGGAAGCAATGCTTTAGCAGAGCGCGAATGTCTGTGTGGCAGCGAATGCAGTTCCAAGGGACAGTGAAAACCAGCTAGAGCTTTCAGTGCTGGCAGCTTTCCTGTGGGCGCAATCTCTGGACGTTTCCAATTTGGCAGCCGGGCTCTGCCAGAGAGAGATACGGAGTGTTGCCCCATTACAAAGCAATGCTTTAGCAGAGGGCGAATGTCTGTGTGGCAGCGAATGCAGTTCCAAGGGACAGTGAAAACCAGCTAGAGCTTTCAGTGCTGGCAGCTTTCCTGTGGGCGCAATCTCTGGACGTTTCCAATTTGGCAGCCGGGCTCTGCCAGAGAGAGATACAGAGTGTTGCCCCATTAGGAAGCAATGCTTTAGCAGAGCGCGAATGTCTGTGTGGCAGCGAATGCAGTTCCAAGGGACAGTGAAAACCAGCTAGAGCTTTCAGTGCTGGCAGCTTTCCTGTGGGCGCAATCTCTGGACGTTTCCAATTTGGCAGCCGGGCTCTGCCAGAGAGAGAAACAGAGTGTTGCCCCATTACGAAGCAATGCTTTAACAGAGCGCGAATGTCTGTGTGGCAGCGAATGCAGTTCCAAGGGACAGTGAAAACCAGCTAGAGCTTTCAGTGCTGGCAGCTTTCCTGTGGGCGCAATCTCTGGACGTTTCCAATTTGGCAGCCGGGCTCTGCCAGAGAGAGATACAGAGTGTTGCCCCATTAGGAAGCAATGCTTTAGCAGAGCGCGAATGTCTGTGTGGCAGCGAATGCAGTTCCAAGGGACAGTGAAAACCAGCTAGAGCTTTCAGTGCTGGCAGCTTTCCTGTGGGCGCAATCTCTGGACGTTTCCAATTTGGCAGCCGGGCTCTGCCAGAGAGAGATACAGAGTGTTGCCCCATTACGAAGCAATGCTTTAGCAGAGCGCGAATGTCTGTGTGGCAGCGAATGCAGTTCCAAGGGACAGTGAAAACCAGCTAGAGCTTTCAGTGCTGGCAGCTTTCCTGTGGGCGCAATGTCTGGACGTTTCCAATTTGGCAGCCGGGCTCTGCCAGAGAGAGATACAGAGTGTTGCCCCATTAGGAAGCAATGCTTTAGCAGAGCGCGAATGTCTGTGTGGCAGCGAATGCAGTTCCAAGGGACAGTGAAAACCAGCTAGAGCTTTCAGTGCTGGCAGCTTTCCTGTGGGCGCAATCTCTGGACGTTTCCAATTTGGCAGCCGGGCTCTGCCAGAGAGAGATACAGAGTGTTGCCCCATTACGAAGCAATGCTTTAGCAGAGCGCGAATGTCTGTGTGGCAGCGAATGCAGTTCCAAGGGACAGTGAAAACCAGCTACAGCTTTCAGTGCTGGCAGCTTTCCTGTGGGCGCAATCTCTGGACGTTTCCAATTTGGCAGCCGGGCTCTGCCAGAGAGAGATACAGAGTGTTGCCCCATTACGAAGCAATGCTTTAGCAGAGCGCGAATGTCTGTGTGGCAGCGAATGCAGTTCCAAGGGACAGTGAAAACCAGCTAGAGCTTTCAGTGCTGGCAGCTTTCCTGTGGGCGCAATGTCTGGACGTTTCCAATTTGGCAGCCGGGCTCTGCCAGAGAGAGATACAGAGTGTTGCCCCATTACGAAGCAATGCTTTAGCAGAGCGCGAATGTCTGTGTGGCAGCGAATGCAGTTCCAAGGGACAGTGAAAACCAGCTAGAGCTTTCAGTGCTGGCAGCTTTCCTGTGGGCGCAATCTCTGGACGTTTCCAATTTGGCAGCCGGGCTCTGCCAGAGAGAGATACAGAGTGTTGCCCCATTAGGAAGCAATGCTTTAGCAGAGGGCGAATGTCTGTGTGGCAGCGAATGCAGTTCCAAGGGACAGTGAAAACCAGCTAGAGCTTTCAGTGCTGGCAGCTTTCCTGTGGGCGCAATCTCTGGACGTTTCCAATTTGGCAGCCGGGCTCTGCCAGAGAGAGATACAGAGTGTTGCCCCATTACGAAGCAATGCTTTAGCAGAGCGCGAATGTCTGTGTGGCAGCGAATGCAGTTCCAAGGGACAGTGAAAACCAGCTAGAGCTTTCAGTGCTGGCAGCTTTCCTGTGGGCGCAATCTCTGGACGTTTCCAATTTGGCAGCCGGGCTCTGCCAGAGAGAGATACAGTGTTGCCCCATTACGAAGCAATGCTTTAGCAGAGCGCGAATGTCTGTGTGGCAGCGAATGCAGTTCCAAGGGACAGTGAAAACCAGCTAGAGCTTTCAGTGCTGGCAGCTTTCCTGTGGGCGCAATGTCTGGACGTTTCCAATTTGGCAGCCGGGCTCTGCCAGAGAGAGATACAGAGTGTTGCCCCATTAGGAAGCAATGCTTTAGCAGAGCGCGAATGTCTGTGTGGCAGCGAATGCAGATCCAAGGGACAGTGAAAACCAGCTAGAGCTTTCAGTGCTGGCAGCTTTCCTGTGGGCGCAATCTCTGGACGTTTCCAATTTGGCAGCCGGGCTCTGCCAGAGAGAGATACAGAGTGTTGCCCCATTACGAAGCAATGCTTTAGCAGAGCGCGAATGTCTGTGTGGCAGCGAATGCAGTTCCAAGGGACAGTGAAAACCAGCTAGAGCTTTCAGTGCTGGCAGCTTTCCTGTGGGCGCAATGTCTGGACGTTTCCAATTTGGCAGCCGGGCTCTGCCAGAGAGAGATACAGAGTGTTGCCCCATTAGGAAGCAATGCTTTAGCAGAGCGCGAATGTCTGTGTGGCAGCGAATGCAGTTCCAAGGGACAGTGAAAACCAGCTAGAGCTTTCAGTGCTGGCAGCTTTCCTGTGGGCGCAATCTCTGGACGTTTCCAATTTGGCAGCCGGGCTCTGCCAGAGAGAGATACAGAGTGTTGCCCCATTACGAAGCAATGCTTTAGCAGAGCGCGAATGTCTGTGTGGCAGCGAATGCAGTTCCAAGGGACAGTGAAAACCAGCTAGAGCTTTCAGTGCTGGCAGCTTTCCTGTGGGCGCAATCTCTGGACGTTTCCAATTTGGCAGCCGGGCTCTGCCAGAGAGAGATACAGAGTGTTGCCCCATTATGAAGCAATGCTTTAGCAGAGCGCGAATGTCTGTGTGGCAGCGAATGCAGTTCCAAGGGACAGTGAAAACCAGCTAGAGCTTTCAGTGCTGGCAGCTTTCCTGTGGGCGCAATCTCTGGACGTTTCCAATTTGGCAGCCGGGCTCTGCCAGAGAGAGATACAGAGTGTTGCCCCATTACGAAGCAATGCTTTAGCAGAGCGCGAATGTCTGTGTGGCAGCGAATGCAGTTCCAAGGGACAGTGAAAACCAGCTAGAGCTTTCAGTGCTGGCAGCTTTCCTGTGGGCGCAATCTCTGGACGTTTCCAATTTGGCAGCCGGGCTCTGCCAGAGAGAGAGACAGAGTGTTGCCCCATTACGAAGCAATGCTTTAGCAGAGCGCGAATGTCTGTGTGGCAGCAAATGCAGTTCCAAGGGACAGTGAAAACCAGCTAGAGCTTTCAGTGCTGGCAGCTTTCCTGTGGGCGCAATGTCTGGACGTTTCCAATTTGGCAGCCGGGCTCTGCCAGAGAGAGATACAGAGTGTTGCCCCATTACGAAGCAATGCTTTAGCAGAGCGCGAATGTCGGTGTGGCAGCGAATGCAGTTCCAAGGGACAGTGAAAACCAGCTAGAGCTTTCAGTGCTGGCAGCTTTCCTGTGGGCGCAATCTCTGGACGTTTCCAATTTGGCAGCCGGGCTCTGCCAGAGAGAGATACAGAGTGTTGCCCCATTAGGAAGCAATGCTTTAGCAGAGCGCGAATGTCTGTGTGGCAGCGAATGCAGTTCCAAGGGACAGTGAAAACCAGCTAGAGCTTTCAGTGCTGGCAGCTTTCCTGTGGGCGCAATCTCTGGACGTTTCCAATTTGGCAGCCGGGCTCTGCCAGAGAGAGAAACAGAGTGTTGCCCCATTACGAAGCAATGCTTTAACAGAGCGCGAATGTCTGTGTGGCAGCGAATGCAGTTCCAAGGGACAGTGAAAACCAGCTAGAGCTTTCAGTGCTGGCAGCTTTCCTGTGGGCGCAATCTCTGGACGTTTCCAATTTGGCAGCCGGGCTCTGCCAGAGAGAGATACAGAGTGTTGCCCCATTACGAAGCAATGCTTTAGCAGAGCGCGAATGTCTGTGTGGCAGCGAATGCAGTTCCAAGGGACAGTGAAAACCAGCTAGAGCTTTCAGTGCTGGCAGCTTTCCTGTGGGCGCAATCTCTGGACGTTTCCAATTTGGCAGCCGGGCTCTGCCAGAGAGAGATACAGAGTGTTGCCCCATTAGGAAGCAATGCTTTAGCAGAGCGCGAATGTCTGTGTGGCAGCGAATGCAGTTCCAAGGGACAGTGAAAACCAGCTAGAGCTTTCAGTGCTGGCAGCTTTCCTGTGGGCGCAATCTCTGGACGTTTCCAATTTGGCAGCCGGGCTCTGCCAGAGAGAGATACAGAGTGTTGCCCCATTACGAAGCAATGCTTTAGCAGAGCGCGAATGTCTGTGTGGCAGCGAATGCAGTTCCAAGGGACAGTGAAAACCAGCTAGAGCTTTCAGTGCTGGCAGCTTTCCTGTGGGCGCAATGTCTGGACGTTTCCAATTTGGCAGCCGGGCTCTGCCAGAGAGAGATACAGAGTGTTGCCCCATTACGAAGCAATGCTTTAGCAGAGCGCGAATGTCTGTGTGGCAGCGAATGCAGTTCCAAGGGACAGTGAAAACCAGCTAGAGCTTTCAGTGCTGGCAGCTTTCCTGTGGGCGCAATCTCTGGTCGTTTCCAATTTGGCAGCCGGGCTCTGCCAGAGAGAGATACAGAGTGTTGCCCCATTAGGAAGCAATGCTTTAGCAGAGCGCGAATGTCTGTGTGGCAGCGAATGCAGTTCCAAGGGACAGTGAAAACCAGCTAGAGCTTTCAGTGCTGGCAGCTTTCCTGTGGGCGCAATCTCTGGACGTTTCCAATTTGGCAGCCGGGCTCTGCCAGAGAGAGATACAGAGTGTTGCCCCATTACGAAGCAATGCTTTAGCAGAGCGCAAATGTCTGTGTGGCAGCGAATGCAGTTCCAAGGGACAGTGAAAACCAGCTACAGCTTTCAGTGCTGGCAGCTTTCCTGTGGGCGCAATCTCTGGACGTTTCCAATTTGGCAGCCGGGCTCTGCCAGAGAGAGATACAGAGTGTTGCCCCATTACGAAGCAATGCTTTAGCAGAGCGCGAATGTCTGTGTGGCAGCGAATGCAGTTCCAAGGGACAGTGAAAACCAGCTAGAGCTTTCAGTGCTGGCAGCTTTCCTGTGGGCGCAATCTCTGGACGTTTCCAATTTGGCAGCCGGGCTCTGCCAGAGAGAGATACAGAGTGTTGCCCCATTACGAAGCAATGCTTTAGCAGAGCGCGAATGTCTGTGTGGCAGCGAATGCAGTTCCAAGGGACAGTGAAAACCAGCTAGAGCTTTCAGTGCTGGCAGCTTTCCTGTGGGCGCAATCTCTGGACGTTTCCAATTTGGCAGCCGGGCTCTGCCAGAGAGAGATACAGAGTGTTGCCCCATTAGGAAGCAATGCTTTAGCAGAGCGCGAATGTCTGTGTGGCAGCGAATGCAGTTCCAAGGGACAGTGAAAACCAGCTAGAGCTTTCAGTGCTGGCAGCTTTCCTGTGGGCGCAATCTCTGGACGTTTCCAATTTGGCAGCCGGGCTCTGCCAGAGAGAGATACAGAGTGTTGCCCCATTACGAAGCAATGCTTTAGCAGAGCGCGAATGTCTGTGTGGCAGCGAATGCAGTTCCAAGGGACAGTGAAAACCAGCTAGAGCTTTCAGTGCTGGCAGCTTTCCTGTGGGCGCAATCTCTGGACGTTTCCAATTTGGCAGCCGGGCTCTGCCAGAGAGAGATACAGAGTGTTGCCCCATTACGAAGCAATGCTTTAGCAGAGCGCGAATGTCTGTGTGGCAGCGAATGCAGTTCCAAGGGACAGTGAAAACCAGCTAGAGCTTTCAGTGCTGGCAGCTTTCCTGTGGGCGCAATGTCTGGACGTTTCCAATTTGGCAGCCGGGCTCTGCCAGAGAGAGATACAGAGTGTTGCCCCATTACGAAGCAATGCTTTAGCAGAGCGCGAATGTCTGTGTGGCAGCGAATGCAGTTCCAAGGGACAGTGAAAACCAGCTAGAGCTTTCAGTGCTGGCAGCTTTCCTGTGGGCGCAATCTCTGGACGTTTCCAATTTGGCAGCCGGGCTCTGCCAGAGAGAGATACAGAGTGTTGCCCCATTACGAAGCAATGCTTTAGCAGAGCGCGAATGTCTGTGTGGCAGCGAATGCAGTTCCAAGGGACAGTGAAAACCAGCTAGAGCTTTCAGTGCTGGCAGCTTTCCTGTGGGCGCAATGTCTGGACGTTTCCAATTTGGCAGCCGGGCTCTGCCAGAGAGAGATACAGAGTGTTGCCCCATTAGGAAGCAATGCTTTAGCAGAGCGCGAATGTCTGTGTGGCAGCGAATGCAGTTCCAAGGGACAGTGAAAACCAGCTAGAGCTTTCAGTGCTGGCAGCTTTCCTGTGGGCGCAATCTCTGGACGTTTCCAATTTGGCAGCCGGGCTCTGCCAGAGAGAGATACAGAGTGTTGCCCCATTACGAAGCAATGCTTTAGCAGAGCGCGAATGTCTGTGTGGCAGCGAATGCAGTTCCAAGGGACAGTGAAAACCAGCTAGAGCTTTCAGTGCTGGCAGCTTTCCTGTGGGTGCAATCTCTGGACGTTTCCAATTTGGCAGCCGGGCTCTGCCAGAGAGAGATACAGAGTGTTGCCCCATTAGGAAGCAATGCTTTAGCAGAGCGCGAATGTCTGTGTGGCAGCGAATGCAGTTCCAAGGGACAGTGAAAACCAGCTAGAGCTTTCAGTGCTGGCAGCTTTCCTGTGGGCGCAATCTCTGGACGTTTCCAATTTGGCAGCCGGGCTCTGCCAGAGAGAGATACAGAGTGTTACCCCATTAGGAAGCAATGCTTTAGCAGAGCGCGAATGTCTGTGTGGCAGCGAATGCAGTTCCAAGGGACAGTGAAAACCAGCTAGAGCTTTCAGTGCTGGCAGCTTTCCTGTGGGCGCAATCTCTGGACGTTTCCAATTTGGCAGCCGGGCTCTGCCAGAGAGAGATACAGAGTGTTGCCCCATTAGGAAGCAATGCTTTAGCAGAGCGCGAATGTCTGTGTGGCAGCGAATGCAGTTCCAAGGGACAGTGAAAACCAGCTAGAGCTTTCAGTGCTGGCAGCTTTCCTGTGGGCGCAATCTCTGGACGTTTCCAATTTGGCAGCCGGGCTCTGCCAGAGAGAGATACAGAGTGTTGCCCCATTAGGAAGCAATGCTTTAGCAGAGCGCGAATGTCTGTGTGGCAGCGAATGCAGTTCCAAGGGACAGTGAAAACCAGCTAGAGTTTTCAGTGCTGGCAGCTTTCCTGTGGGCGCAATCTCTGGACGTTTCCAATTTGGCAGCCGGGCTCTGCCAGAGAGAGATACAGAGTGTTGCCCCATTAGGAAGCAATGCTTTAGCAGAGCGCTAATGTCTGTGTGGCAGCGAATGCAGTTCCAAGGGACAGTGAAAACCAGCTAGAGCTTTCAGTGCTGGCAGCTTTCCTGTGGGCGCAATCTCTGGACGTTTCCAATTTGGCAGCCGGGCTCTGCCAGAGAGAGATACGGAGTGTTGCCCCATTACAAAGCAATGCTTTAGCAGAGGGCGAATGTCTGTGTGGCAGCGAATGCAGTTCCAAGGGACAGTGAAAACCAGCTAGAGCTTTCAGTGCTGGCAGCTTTCCTGTGGGCGCAATCTCTGGACGTTTCCAATTTGGCAGCCGGGCTCTGCCAGAGAGAGATACAGAGTGTTGCCCCATTAGGAAGCAATGCTTTAGCAGAGCGCGAATGTCTGTGTGGCAGCGAATGCAGTTCCAAGGGACAGTGAAAACCAGCTAGAGCTTTCAGTGCTGGCAGCTTTCCTGTGGGCGCAATCTCTGGACGTTTCCAATTTGGCAGCCGGGCTCTGCCAGAGAGAGAAACAGAGTGTTGCCCCATTACGAAGCAATGCTTTAACAGAGCGCGAATGTCTGTGTGGCAGCGAATGCAGTTCCAAGGGACAGTGAAAACCAGCTAGAGCTTTCAGTGCTGGCAGCTTTCCTGTGGGCGCAATCTCTGGACGTTTCCAATTTGGCAGCCGGGCTCTGCCAGAGAGAGATACAGAGTGTTGCCCCATTAGGAAGCAATGCTTTAGCAGAGCGCGAATGTCTGTGTGGCAGCGAATGCAGTTCCAAGGGACAGTGAAAACCAGCTAGAGCTTTCAGTGCTGGCAGCTTTCCTGTGGGCGCAATCTCTGGACGTTTCCAATTTGGCAGCCGGGCTCTGCCAGAGAGAGATACAGAGTGTTGCCCCATTACGAAGCAATGCTTTAGCAGAGCGCGAATGTCTGTGTGGCAGCGAATGCAGTTCCAAGGGACAGTGAAAACCAGCTAGAGCTTTCAGTGCTGGCAGCTTTCCTGTGGGCGCAATGTCTGGACGTTTCCAATTTGGCAGCCGGGCTCTGCCAGAGAGAGATACAGAGTGTTGCCCCATTAGGAAGCAATGCTTTAGCAGAGCGCGAATGTCTGTGTGGCAGCGAATGCAGTTCCAAGGGACAGTGAAAACCAGCTAGAGCTTTCAGTGCTGGCAGCTTTCCTGTGGGCGCAATGTCTGGACGTTTCCAATTTGGCAGCCGGGCTCTGCCAGAGAGAGATACAGAGTGTTGCCCCATTAGGAAGCAATGCTTTAGCAGAGCGCGAATGTCTGTGTGGCAGCGAATGCAGTTCCAAGGGACAGTGAAAACCAGCTAGAGCTTTCAGTGCTGGCAGCTTTCCTGTGGGCGCAATCTCTGGACGTTTCCAATTTGGCAGCCGGGCTCTGCCAGAGAGAGATACAGAGTGTTGCCCCATTACGAAGCAATGCTTTAGCAGAGGGCGAATGTCTGTGTGGCAGCGAATGCAGTTCCAAGGGACAGTGAAAACCAGCTAGAGCTTTCAGTGCTGGCAGCTTTCCTGTGGGCGCAATCTCTGGACGTTTCCAATTTGGCAGCCGGGCTCTGCCAGAGAGAGATACAGAGTGTTGCCCCATTACGAAGCAATGCTTTAGCAGAGCGCGAATGTCTGTGTGGCAGCGAATGCAGTTCCAAGGGACAGTGAAAACCAGCTAGAGCTTTCAGTGCTGGCAGCTTTCCTGTGGGCGCAATCTCTGGACGTTTCCAATTTGGCAGCCGGGCTCTGCCAGAGAGAGATACAGAGTGTTGCCCCATTACGAAGCAATGCTTTAGCAGAGCGCGAATGTCTGTGTGGCAGCGAATGCAGTTCCAAGGGACAGTGAAAACCAGCTACAGCTTTCAGTGCTGGCAGCTTTCCTGTGGGCGCAATCTCTGGACGTTTCCAATTTGGCAGCCGGGCTCTGCCAGAGAGAGATACAGAGTGTTGCCCCATTAGGAAGCAATGCTTTAGCAGAGCGCGAATGTCTGTGTGGCAGCGAATGCAGTTCCAAGGGACAGTGAAAACCAGCTAGAGCTTTCAGTGCTGGCAGCTTTCCTGTGGGCGCAATCTCTGGACGTTTCCAATTTGGCAGCCGGGCTCTGCCAGAGAGAGATACAGAGTGTTGCCCCATTACGAAGCAATGCTTTAGCAGAGCGCGAATGTCTGTGTGGCAGCGAATGCAGTTCCAAGGGACAGTGAAAACCAGCTAGAGCTTTCAGTGCTGGCAGCTTTCCTGTGGGCGCAATCTCTGGACGTTTCCAATTTGGCAGCCGGGCTCTGCCAGAGAGAGATACAGAGTGTTGCCCCATTACGAAGCAATGCTTTAGCAGAGCGCGAATGTCTGTGTGGCAGCGAATGCAGTTCCAAGGGACAGTGAAAACCAGCTACAGCTTTCAGTGCTGGCAGCTTTCCTGTGGGCGCAATCTCTGGACGTTTCCAATTTGGCAGCCGGGCTCTGCCAGAGAGAGATACAGAGTGTTGCCCCATTACGAAGCAATGCTTTAGCAGAGCGCGAATGTCTGTGTGGCAGCGAATGCAGTTCCAAGGGACAGTGAAAACCAGCTAGAGCTTTCAGTGCTGGCAGCTTTCCTGTGGGCGCAATGTCTGGACGTTTCCAATTTGGCAGCCGGGCTCTGCCAGAGAGAGATACAGAGTGTTGCCCCATTACGAAGCAATGCTTTAGCAGAGCGCGAATGTCTGTGTGGCAGCGAATGCAGTTCCAAGGGACAGTGAAAACCAGCTAGAGCTTTCAGTGCTGGCAGCTTTCCTGTGGGCGCAATCTCTGGACGTTTCCAATTTGGCAGCCGGGCTCTGCCAGAGAGAGATACAGAGTGTTGCCCCATTAGGAAGCAATGCTTTAGCAGAGGGCGAATGTCTGTGTGGCAGCGAATGCAGTTCCAAGGGACAGTGAAAACCAGCTAGAGCTTTCAGTGCTGGCAGCTTTCCTGTGGGCGCAATCTCTGGACGTTTCCAATTTGGCAGCCGGGCTCTGCCAGAGAGAGATACAGAGTGTTGCCCCATTAGGAAGCAATGCTTTAGCAGAGCGCGAATGTCTGTGTGGCAGCGAATGCAGTTCCAAGGGACAGTGAAAACCAGCTAGAGCTTTCAGTGCTGGCAGCTTTCCTGTGGGCGCAATCTCTGGACGTTTCCAATTTGGCAGCCGGGCTCTGCCAGAGAGAGATACAGTGTTGCCCCATTACGAAGCAATGCTTTAGCAGAGCGCGAATGTCTGTGTGGCAGCGAATGCAGTTCCAAGGGACAGTGAAAACCAGCTAGAGCTTTCAGTGCTGGCAGCTTTCCTGTGGGCGCAATGTCTGGACGTTTCCAATTTGGCAGCCGGGCTCTGCCAGAGAGAGATACAGAGTGTTGCCCCATTAGGAAGCAATGCTTTAGCAGAGCGCGAATGTCTGTGTGGCAGCGAATGCAGATCCAAGGGACAGTGAAAACCAGCTAGAGCTTTCAGTGCTGGCAGCTTTCCTGTGGGCGCAATCTCTGGACGTTTCCAATTTGGCAGCCGGGCTCTGCCAGAGAGAGATACAGAGTGTTGCCCCATTACGAAGCAATGCTTTAGCAGAGCGCGAATGTCTGTGTGGCAGCGAATGCAGTTCCAAGGGACAGTGAAAACCAGCTAGAGCTTTCAGTGCTGGCAGCTTTCCTGTGGGCGCAATCTCTGGACGTTTCCAATTTGGCAGCCGGGCTCTGCCAGAGAGAGATACAGAGTGTTGCCCCATTACGAAGCAATGCTTTAGCAGAGCGCGAATGTCTGTGTGGCAGCGAATGCAGTTCCAAGGGACAGTGAAAACCAGCTAGAGCTTTCAGTGCTGGCAGCTTTCCTGTGGGCGCAATGTCTGGACGTTTCCAATTTGGCAGCCGGGCTCTGCCAGAGAGAGATACAGAGTGTTGCCCCATTACGAAGCAATGCTTTAGCAGAGCGCGAATGTCTGTGTGGCAGCGAATGCAGTTCCAAGGGACAGTGAAAACCAGCTAGAGCTTTCAGTGCTGGCAGCTTTCCTGTGGGCGCAATCTCTGGACGTTTCCAATTTGGCAGCCGGGCTCTGCCAGAGAGAGATACAGAGTGTTGCCCCATTAGGAAGCAATGCTTTAGCAGAGCGCGAATGTCTGTGTGGCAGCGAATGCAGTTCCAAGGGACAGTGAAAACCAGCTAGAGCTTTCAGTGCTGGCAGCTTTCCTGTGGGCGCAATCTCTGGACGTTTCCAATTTGGCAGCCGGGCTCTGCCAGAGAGAGAGACAGAGTGTTGCCCCATTACGAAGCAATGCTTTAGCAGAGCGCGAATGTCTGTGTGGCAGCGAATGCAGTTCCAAGGGACAGTGAAAACCAGGTAGAGCTTTCAGTGCTGGCAGCTTTCCTGTGGGCGCAATGTCTGGACGTTTCCAATTTGGCAGCCGGGCTCTGCCAGAGAGAGATACAGAGTGTTGCCCCATTACGAAGCAATGCTTTAGCAGAGCGCGAATGTCTGTGTGGCAGCGAATGCAGTTCCAAGGGACAGTGAAAACCAGCTAGAGCTTTCAGTGCTGGCAGCTTTCCTGTGGGCGCAATCTCTGGACGTTTCCAATTTGGCAGCCGGGCTCTGCCAGAGAGAGATACAGAGTGTTGCCCCATTAGGAAGCAATGCTTTAGCAGAGCGCGAATGTCTGTGTGGCAGCGAATGCAGTTCCAAGGGACAGTGAAAACCAGCTAGAGCTTTCAGTGCTGGCAGCTTTCCTGTGGGCGCAATCTCTGGACGTTTCCAATTTGGCAGCCGGGCTCTGCCAGAGAGAGATACAGAGTGTTGCCCCATTAGGAAGCAATGCTTTAGCAGAGCGCGAATGTCTGTGTGGCAGCGAATGCAGTTCCAAGGGACAGTGAAAACCAGCTAGAGCTTTCAGTGCTGGCAGCTTTCCTGTGGGCGCAATCTCTGGACGTTTCCAATTTGGCAGCCGGGCTCTGCCAGAGAGAGATACAGAGTGTTGCCCCATTACGAAGCAATGCTTTAGCAGAGCGCGAATGTCTGTGTGGCAGCGAATGCAGTTCCAAGGGACAGTGAAAACCAGCTACAGCTTTCAGTGCTGGCAGCTTTCCTGTGGGCGCAATCTCTGGACGTTTCCAATTTGGCAGCCGGGCTCTGCCAGAGAGAGAGACAGAGTGTTGCCCCATTACGAAGCAATGCTTTAGCAGAGCGCGAATGTCTGTGTGGCAGCAAATGCAGTTCCAAGGGACAGTGAAAACCAGCTAGAGCTTTCAGTGCTGGCAGCTTTCCTGTGGGCGCAATGTCTGGACGTTTCCAATTTGGCAGCCGGGCTCTGCCAGAGAGAGATACAGAGTGTTGCCCCATTACGAAGCAATGCTTTAGCAGAGCGCGAATGTCTGTGTGGCAGCGAAAGCAGTTCCAAGGGACAGTGAAAACCAGCTAGAGCTTTCAGTGCTGGCAGCTTTCCTGTGGGCGCAATGTCTGGACGTTTCCAATTTGGCAGCCGGGCTCTGCCAGAGAGAGATACAGAGTGTTGCCCCATTACGAAGCAATGCTTTAGCAGAGCGCGAATGTCGCTGTGGCAGCGAATGCAGTTCCAAGGGACAGTGAAAACCAGCTAGAGCTTTCAGTGCTGGCAGCTTTCCTGTGGGCGCAATCTCTGGACGTTTCCAATTTGGCAGCCGGGCTCTGCCAGAGAGAGATACAGAGTGTTGCCCCATTAGGAAGCAATGCTTTAGCAGAGCGCGAATGTCTGTGTGGCAGCGAATGCAGTTCCAAGGGACAGTGAAAACCAGCTAGAGCTTTCAGTGCTGGCAGCTTTCCTGTGGGCACAATGTCTGGACGTTTCCAATTTGGCAGCCGGGCTCTGCCAGAGAGAGATACAGAGTGTTGCCCCATTACGAAGCAATGCTTTAGCAGAGCGCGAATGTCTGTGTGGCAGCGAATGCAGTTCCAAGGGACAGTGAAAACCAGCTAGCGCTTTCAGTGCTGGCAGCTTTCCTGTGGGCGCAATCTCTGGACGTTTCCAATTTGGCAGCCGGGCTCTGCCAGAGAGAGATACAGAGTGTTGCCCCATTAGGAAGCAATGCTTTAGCAGAGCGCGAATGTCTGTGTGGCAGCGAATGCAGTTCCAAGGGACAGTGAAAACCAGCTAGAGCTTTCAGTGCTGGCAGCTTTCCTGTGGGCGCAATCTCTGGACGTTTCCAATTTGGCAGCCGGGCTCTGCCAGAGAGAGATACAGAGTGTTGCCCCATTACGAAGCAATGCTTTAGCAGAGCGCGAATGTCTGTGTGGCAGCGAATGCAGTTCCAAGGGACAGTGAAAACCAGCTAGAGCTTTCAGTGCTGGCAGCTTTCCTGTGGGCGCAATCTCTGGACGTTTCCAATTTGGCAGCCGGGCTCTGCCAGAGAGAGATACAGAGTGTTGCCCCATTAGGAAGCAATGCTTTAGCAGAGCGCGAATGTCTGTGTGGCAGCGAATGCAGTTCCAAGGGACAGTGAAAACCAGCTAGAGCTTTCAGTGCTGGCAGCTTTCCTGTGGGCGCAATCTCTGGACGTTTCCAATTTGGCAGCCGGGCTCTGCCAGAGAGAGATACAGAGTGTTGCCCCATTAGGAAGCAATGCTTTAGCAGAGCGCGAATGTCTGTGTGGCAGCGAATGCAGTTCCAAGGGACAGTGAAAACCAGGTAGAGCTTTCAGTGCTGGCAGCTTTCCTGTGGGCGCAATGTCTGGACGTTTCCAATTTGGCAGCCGGGCTCTGCCAGAGAGAGATACAGAGTGTTGCCCCATTACGAAGCAATGCTTTAGCAGAGCGCGAATGTCTGTGTGGCAGCGAATGCAGTTCCAAGGGACAGTGAAAACCAGCTAGAGCTTTCAGTGCTGGCAGCTTTCCTGTGGGCGCAATCTCTGGACGTTTCCAATTTGGCAGCCGGGCTCTGCCAGAGAGAGATACAGAGTGTTGCCCCATTAGGAAGCAATGCTTTAGCAGAGCGCGAATGTCTGTGTGGCAGCAAATGCAGTTCCAAGGGACAGTGAAAACCAGCTAGAGCTTTCAGTGCTGGCAGCTTTCCTGTGGGCGCAATCTCTGGACGTTTCCAATTTGGCAGCCGGGCTCTGCCAGAGAGAGATACAGAGTGTTGCCCCATTAGGAAGCAATGCTTTAGCAGAGCGCGAATGTCTGTGTGGCAGCGAATGCAGTTCCAAGGGACAGTGAAAACCAGCTAGAGCTTTCAGTGCTGGCAGCTTTCCTGTGGGCGCAATCTCTGGACGTTTCCAATTTGGCAGCCGGGCTCTGCCAGAGAGAGATACAGAGTGTTGCCCCATTACGAAGCAATGCTTTAGCAGAGCGCGAATGTCTGTGTGGCAGCGAATGCAGTTCCAAGGGACAGTGAAAACCAGCTAGAGCTTTCAGTGCTGGCAGCTTTCCTGTGGGCGCAATCTCTGGACGTTTCCAATTTGGCAGCCGGGCTCTGCCAGAGAGAGAGACAGAGTGTTGCCCCATTACGAAGCAATGCTTTAGCAGAGCGCGAATGTCTGTGTGGCAGCAAATGCAGTTCCAAGGGACAGTGAAAACCAGCTAGAGCTTTCAGTGCTGGCAGCTTTCCTGTGGGCGCAATGTCTGGACGTTTCCAATTTGGCAGCCGGGCTCTGCCAGAGAGAGATACAGAGTGTTGCCCCATTACGAAGCAATGCTTTAGCAGAGCGCGAATGTCTGTGTGGCAGCGAAAGCAGTTCCAAGGGACAGTGAAAACCAGCTAGAGCTTTCAGTGCTGGCAGCTTTCCTGTGGGCGCAATGTCTGGACGTTTCCAATTTGGCAGCTGGGCTCTGCCAGAGAGAGATACAGAGTGTTGCCCCATTACGAAGCAATGCTTTAGCAGAGCGCGAATGTCGGTGTGGCAGCGAATGCAGTTCCAAGGGACAGTGAAAACCAGCTAGAGCTTTCAGTGCTGGCAGCTTTCCTGTGGGCGCAATCTCTGGACGTTTCCAATTTGGCAGCCGGGCTCTGCCAGAGAGAGATACAGAGTGTTGCCCCATTAGGAAGCAATGCTTTAGCAGAGCGCGAATGTCTGTGTGGCAGCGAATGCAGTTCCAAGGGACAGTGAAAACCAGCTAGAGCTTTCAGTGCTGGCAGCTTTCCTGTGGGCACAATGTCTGGACGTTTCCAATTTGGCAGCCGGGCTCTGCCAGAGAGAGATACAGAGTGTTGCCCCATTACGAAGCAATGCTTTAGCAGAGCGCGAATGTCTGTGTGGCAGCGAATGCAGTTCCAAGGGACAGTGAAAACCAGCTAGAGCTTTCAGTGCTGGCAGCTTTCCTGTGGGCGCAATGTCTGGACGTTTCCAATTTGGCAGCCGGGCTCTGCCAGAGAGAGATACAGAGTGTTGCCCCATTACGAAGCAATGCTTTAGCAGAGCGCGAATGTCTGTGTGGCAGCGAATGCAGTTCCAAGGGACAGTGAAAACCAGCTAGAGCTTTCAGTGCTGGCAGCTTTCCTGTGGGCGCAATGTCTGGACGTTTCCAATTTGGCAGCCGGGCTCTGCCAGAGAGAGATACAGAGTGTTGCCCCATTACGAAGCAATGCTTTAGCAGAGCGCGAATGTCTGTGTGGCAGCAAATGCAGTTCCAAGGGACAGTGAAAACCAGCTAGAGCTTTCAGTGCTGGCAGCTTTCCTGTGGGCGCAATGTCTGGACGTTTCCAATTTGGCAGCCGGGCTCTGCCAGAGAGAGATACAGAGTGTTGCCCCATTACGAAGCAATGCTTTAGCAGAGCGCGAATGTCTGTGTGGCAGCGAATGCAGTTCCAAGGGACAGTGAAAACCAGCTAGAGCTTTCAGTGCTGGCAGCTTTCCTGTGGGCGCAATGTCTGGACGTTTCCAATTTGGCAGCCGGGCTCTGCCAGAGAGAGATACAGAGTGTTGCCCCATTACGAAGCAATGCTTTAGCAGAGCGCGAATGTCTGTGTGGCAGCGAATGCAGTTCCAAGGGACAGTGAAAACCAGCTAGAGCTTTCAGTGCTGGCAGCTTTCCTGTGGGCGCAATCTCTGGACGTTTCCAATTTGGCAGCCGGGCTCTGCCAGAGAGAGATACAGAGTGTTGCCCCATTACGAAGCAATGCTTTAGCAGAGCGCGAATGTCTGTGTGGCAGCGAATGCAGTTCCAAGGGACAGTGAAAACCAGCTAGAGCTTTCAGTGCTGGCAGCTTTCCTGTGGGCGCAATGTCTGGACGTTTCCAATTTGGCAGCCGGGCTCTGCCAGAGAGAGATACAGAGTGTTGCCCCATTACGAAGCAATGCTTTAGCAGAGCGCGAATGTCTGTGTGGCAGCGAATGCAGTTCCAAGGGACAGTGAAAACCAGCTAGAGCTTTCAGTGCTGGCAGCTTTCCTGTGGGCGCAATGTCTGGACGTTTCCAATTTGGCAGCCGGGCTCTGCCAGAGAGAGATACAGAGTGTTGCCCCATTAGGAAGCAATGCTTTAGCAGAGCGCGAATGTCTGTGTGGCAGCGAATGCAGTTCCAAGGGACAGTGAAAACCAGCTAGAGCTTTCAGTGCTGGCAGCTTTCCTGTGGGCGCAATGTCTGGACGTTTCCAATTTGGCAGCCGGGCTCTGCCAGAGAGAGATACAGAGTGTTGCCCAATTACCAAGTTAAGCTTTAGCAGAGCGCGAATGTCTGTGTGGCAGCGAATGCAGTTCCAAGGGACAGTGAAAACCAGCTAGAGCTTTCAGTGCTGGCAGCTTTCCTGTGGGCGCAATGTCTGGACGTTTCCAATTTGGCAGCCGGGCTCTGCCAGAGAGAGATACAGAGTGTTGCCCCATTACGAAGCAATGCTTTAGCAGAGCGCGAATGTCTGTGTGGCAGCGAATGCAGTTCCAAGGGACAGTGAAAACCAGCTAGAGCTTTCAGTGCTGGCAGCTTTCCTGTGGGCGCAATCTCTGGACGTTTCCAATTTGGCAGCCGGGCTCTGCCAGAGAGAGATACAGAGTGTTGCCCCATTAGGAAGCAATGCTTTAGCAGAGCGCGAATGTCTGTGTGGCAGCGAATGCAGTTCCAAGGGACAGTGAAAACCAGCTAGAGCTTTCAGTGCTGGCAGCTTTCCTGTGGGCGCAATCTCTGGACGTTTCCAATTTGGCAGCCGGGCTCTGCCAGAGAGAGATACAGAGTGTTGCCCCATTAGGAAGCAATGCTTTAGCAGAGCGCGAATGTCTGTGTGGCAGCGAATGCAGTTCCAAGGGACAGTGAAAACCAGCTAGAGCTTTCAGTGCTGGCAGCTTTCCTGTGGGCGCAATCTCTGGACGTTTCCAATTTGGCAGCCGGGCTCTGCCAGAGAGAGATACAGAGTGTTGCCCCATTACGAAGCAATGCTTTAGCAGAGCGCGAATGTCTGTGTGGCAGCGAATGCAGTTCCAAGGGACAGTGAAAACCAGCTAGAGCTTTCAGTGCTGGCAGCTTTCCTGTGGGCGCAATCTCTGGACGTTTCCAATTTGGCAGCCGGGCTCTGCCAGAGAGAGAGACAGAGTGTTGCCCCATTACGAAGCAATGCTTTAGCAGAGCGCGAATGTCTGTGTGGCAGCAAATGCAGTTCCAAGGGACAGTGAAAACCAGCTAGAGCTTTCAGTGCTGGCAGCTTTCCTGTGGGCGCAATGTCTGGACGTTTCCAATTTGGCAGCCGGGCTCTGCCAGAGAGAGATACAGAGTGTTGCCCCATTACGAAGCAATGCTTTAGCAGAGCGCGAATGTCTGTGTGGCAGCGAAAGCAGTTCCAAGGGACAGTGAAAACCAGCTAGAGCTTTCAGTGCTGGCAGCTTTCCTGTGGGCGCAATGTCTGGACGTTTCCAATTTGGCAGCCGGGCTCTGCCAGAGAGAGATACAGAGTGTTGCCCCATTACGAAGCAATGCTTTAGCAGAGCGCGAATGTCGCTGTGGCAGCGAATGCAGTTCCAAGGGACAGTGAAAACCAGCTAGAGCTTTCAGTGCTGGCAGCTTTCCTGTGGGCGCAATCTCTGGACGTTTCCAATTTGGCAGCCGGGCTCTGCCAGAGAGAGATACAGAGTGTTGCCCCATTAGGAAGCAATGCTTTAGCAGAGCGCGAATGTCTGTGTGGCAGCGAATGCAGTTCCAAGGGACAGTGAAAACCAGCTAGAGCTTTCAGTGCTGGCAGCTTTCCTGTGGGCACAATGTCTGGACGTTTCCAATTTGGCAGCCGGGCTCTGCCAGAGAGAGATACAGAGTGTTGCCCCATTACGAAGCAATGCTTTAGCAGAGCGCGAATGTCTGTGTGGCAGCGAATGCAGTTCCAAGGGACAGTGAAAACCAGCTAGCGCTTTCAGTGCTGGCAGCTTTCCTGTGGGCGCAATCTCTGGACGTTTCCAATTTGGCAGCCGGGCTCTGCCAGAGAGAGATACAGAGTGTTGCCCCATTAGGAAGCAATGCTTTAGCAGAGCGCGAATGTCTGTGTGGCAGCGAATGCAGTTCCAAGGGACAGTGAAAACCAGCTAGAGCTTTCAGTGCTGGCAGCTTTCCTGTGGGCGCAATCTCTGGACGTTTCCAATTTGGCAGCCGGGCTCTGCCAGAGAGAGATACAGAGTGTTGCCCCATTACGAAGCAATGCTTTAGCAGAGCGCGAATGTCTGTGTGGCAGCGAATGCAGTTCCAAGGGACAGTGAAAACCAGCTAGAGCTTTCAGTGCTGGCAGCTTTCCTGTGGGCGCAATCTCTGGACGTTTCCAATTTGGCAGCCGGGCTCTGCCAGAGAGAGATACAGAGTGTTGCCCCATTAGGAAGCAATGCTTTAGCAGAGCGCGAATGTCTGTGTGGCAGCGAATGCAGTTCCAAGGGACAGTGAAAACCAGCTAGAGCTTTCAGTGCTGGCAGCTTTCCTGTGGGCGCAATCTCTGGACGTTTCCAATTTGGCAGCCGGGCTCTGCCAGAGAGAGATACAGAGTGTTGCCCCATTAGGAAGCAATGCTTTAGCAGAGCGCGAATGTCTGTGTGGCAGCGAATGCAGTTCCAAGGGACAGTGAAAACCAGGTAGAGCTTTCAGTGCTGGCAGCTTTCCTGTGGGCGCAATGTCTGGACGTTTCCAATTTGGCAGCCGGGCTCTGCCAGAGAGAGATACAGAGTGTTGCCCCATTACGAAGCAATGCTTTAGCAGAGCGCGAATGTCTGTGTGGCAGCGAATGCAGTTCCAAGGGACAGTGAAAACCAGCTAGAGCTTTCAGTGCTGGCAGCTTTCCTGTGGGCGCAATCTCTGGACGTTTCCAATTTGGCAGCCGGGCTCTGCCAGAGAGAGATACAGAGTGTTGCCCCATTAGGAAGCAATGCTTTAGCAGAGCGCGAATGTCTGTGTGGCAGCAAATGCAGTTCCAAGGGACAGTGAAAACCAGCTAGAGCTTTCAGTGCTGGCAGCTTTCCTGTGGGCGCAATCTCTGGACGTTTCCAATTTGGCAGCCGGGCTCTGCCAGAGAGAGATACAGAGTGTTGCCCCATTAGGAAGCAATGCTTTAGCAGAGCGCGAATGTCTGTGTGGCAGCGAATGCAGTTCCAAGGGACAGTGAAAACCAGCTAGAGCTTTCAGTGCTGGCAGCTTTCCTGTGGGCGCAATCTCTGGACGTTTCCAATTTGGCAGCCGGGCTCTGCCAGAGAGAGATACAGAGTGTTGCCCCATTACGAAGCAATGCTTTAGCAGAGCGCGAATGTCTGTGTGGCAGCGAATGCAGTTCCAAGGGACAGTGAAAACCAGCTAGAGCTTTCAGTGCTGGCAGCTTTCCTGTGGGCGCAATCTCTGGACGTTTCCAATTTGGCAGCCGGGCTCTGCCAGAGAGAGAGACAGAGTGTTGCCCCATTACGAAGCAATGCTTTAGCAGAGCGCGAATGTCTGTGTGGCAGCAAATGCAGTTCCAAGGGACAGTGAAAACCAGCTAGAGCTTTCAGTGCTGGCAGCTTTCCTGTGGGCGCAATGTCTGGACGTTTCCAATTTGGCAGCCGGGCTCTGCCAGAGAGAGATACAGAGTGTTGCCCCATTACGAAGCAATGCTTTAGCAGAGCGCGAATGTCTGTGTGGCAGCGAAAGCAGTTCCAAGGGACAGTGAAAACCAGCTAGAGCTTTCAGTGCTGGCAGCTTTCCTGTGGGCGCAATGTCTGGACGTTTCCAATTTGGCAGCTGGGCTCTGCCAGAGAGAGATACAGAGTGTTGCCCCATTACGAAGCAATGCTTTAGCAGAGCGCGAATGTCGGTGTGGCAGCGAATGCAGTTCCAAGGGACAGTGAAAACCAGCTAGAGCTTTCAGTGCTGGCAGCTTTCCTGTGGGCGCAATCTCTGGACGTTTCCAATTTGGCAGCCGGGCTCTGCCAGAGAGAGATACAGAGTGTTGCCCCATTAGGAAGCAATGCTTTAGCAGAGCGCGAATGTCTGTGTGGCAGCGAATGCAGTTCCAAGGGACAGTGAAAACCAGCTAGAGCTTTCAGTGCTGGCAGCTTTCCTGTGGGCACAATGTCTGGACGTTTCCAATTTGGCAGCCGGGCTCTGCCAGAGAGAGATACAGAGTGTTGCCCCATTACGAAGCAATGCTTTAGCAGAGCGCGAATGTCTGTGTGGCAGCGAATGCAGTTCCAAGGGACAGTGAAAACCAGCTAGAGCTTTCAGTGCTGGCAGCTTTCCTGTGGGCGCAATGTCTGGACGTTTCCAATTTGGCAGCCGGGCTCTGCCAGAGAGAGATACAGAGTGTTGCCCCATTACGAAGCAATGCTTTAGCAGAGCGCGAATGTCTGTGTGGCAGC
This sequence comes from Mycteria americana, assembly GCF_035582795.1. Lineage (NCBI taxonomy): Eukaryota > Metazoa > Chordata > Aves > Ciconiiformes > Ciconiidae > Mycteria > Mycteria americana. Next base: position 10,848 of record NW_027445543.1, on the reverse strand, counting down.
GAATGCAGTTCCAAGGGACAGTGAAAACCAGCTAGAGCTTTCAGTGCTGGCAGCTTTCCTGTGGGCGCAATGTCTGGACGTTTCCAATTTGGCAGCCGGGCTCTGCCAGAGAGAGATACAGAGTGTTGCCCCATTACGAAGCAATGCTTTAGCAGAGCGCGAATGTCTGTGTGGCAGCAAATGCAGTTCCAAGGGACAGTGAAAACCAGCTAGAGCTTTCAGTGCTGGCAGCTTTCCTGTGGGCGCAATGTCTGGACGTTTCCAATTTGGCAGCCGGGCTCTGCCAGAGAGAGATACAGAGTGTTGCCCCATTACGAAGCAATGCTTTAGCAGAGCGCGAATGTCTGTGTGGCAGCGAATGCAGTTCCAAGGGACAGTGAAAACCAGCTAGAGCTTTCAGTGCTGGCAGCTTTCCTGTGGGCGCAATGTCTGGACGTTTCCAATTTGGCAGCCGGGCTCTGCCAGAGAGAGATACAGAGTGTTGCCCCATTACGAAGCAATGCTTTAGCAGAGCGCGAATGTCTGTGTGGCAGCGAATGCAGTTCCAAGGGACAGTGAAAACCAGCTAGAGCTTTCAGTGCTGGCAGCTTTCCTGTGGGCGCAATCTCTGGACGTTTCCAATTTGGCAGCCGGGCTCTGCCAGAGAGAGATACAGAGTGTTGCCCCATTACGAAGCAATGCTTTAGCAGAGCGCGAATGTCTGTGTGGCAGCGAATGCAGTTCCAAGGGACAGTGAAAACCAGCTAGAGCTTTCAGTGCTGGCAGCTTTCCTGTGGGCGCAATGTCTGGACGTTTCCAATTTGGCAGCCGGGCTCTGCCAGAGAGAGATACAGAGTGTTGCCCCATTACGAAGCAATGCTTTAGCAGAGCGCGAATGTCTGTGTGGCAGCGAATGCAGTTCCAAGGGACAGTGAAAACCAGCTAGAGCTTTCAGTGCTGGCAGCTTTCCTGTGGGCGCAATGTCTGGACGTTTCCAATTTGGCAGCCGGGCTCTGCCAGAGAGAGATACAGAGTGTTGCCCCATTACGAAGCAATGCTTTAGCAGAGCGCGAATGTCTGTGTGGCAGCGAATGCAGTTCCAAGGGACAGTGAAAACCAGCTAGAGCTTTCAGTGCTGGCAGCTTTCCTGTGGGCGCAATGTCTGGACGTTTCCAATTTGGCAGCCGGGCTCTGCCAGAGAGAGATACAGAGTGTTGCCCAATTACCAAGTTAAGCTTTAGCAGAGCGCGAATGTCTGTGTGGCAGCGAATGCAGTTCCAAGGGACAGTGAAAACCAGCTAGAGCTTTCAGTGCTGGCAGCTTTCCTGTGGGCGCAATGTCTGGACGTTTCCAATTTGGCAGCCGGGCTCTGCCAGAGAGAGATACAGAGTGTTGCCCCATTACGAAGCAATGCTTTAGCAGAGCGCGAATGTCTGTGTGGCAGCGAATGCAGTTCCAAGGGACAGTGAAAACCAGCTAGAGCTTTCAGTGCTGGCAGCTTTCCTGTGGGCGCAATGTCTGGACGTTTCCAATTTGGCAGCCGGGCTCTGCCAGAGAGAGATACAGAGTGTTGCCCCATTAGGAAGCAATGCTTTAGCAGAGCGCGAATGTCTGTGTGGCAGCGAATGCAGTTCCAAGGGACAGTGAAAACCAGCTAGAGCTTTCAGTGCTGGCAGCTTTCCTGTGGGCGCAATCTCTGGACGTTTCCAATTTGGCAGCCGGGCTCTGCCAGAGAGAGATACAGAGTGTTGCCCCATTACGAAGCAATGCTTTAGCAGAGCGCGAATGTCTGTGTGGCAGCGAATGCAGTTCCAAGGGACAGTGAAAACCAGCTAGAGCTTTCAGTGCTGGCAGCTTTCCTGTGGGCGCAATCTCTGGACGTTTCCAATTTGGCAGCCGGGCTCTGCCAGAGAGAGATACAGAGTGTTGCCCCATTACGAAGCAATGCTTTAGCAGAGCGCGAATGTCTGTGTGGCAGCGAATGCAGTTCCAAGGGACAGTGAAAACCAGCTACAGCTTTCAGTGCTGGCAGCTTTCCTGTGGGCGCAATCTCTGGACGTTTCCAATTTGGCAGCCGGGCTCTGCCAGAGAGAGATACAGAGTGTTGCCCCATTACGAAGCAATGCTTTAGCAGAGCGCGAATGTCTGTGTGGCAGCGAATGCAGTTCCAAGGGACAGTGAAAACCAGCTAGAGCTTTCAGTGCTGGCAGCTTTCCTGTGGGCGCAATCTCTGGACGTTTCCAATTTGGCAGCCGGGCTCTGCCAGAGAGAGATACAGAGTGTTGCCCCATTACGAAGCAATGCTTTAGCAGAGCGCGAATGTCTGTGTGGCAGCGAATGCAGTTCCAAGGGACAGTGAAAACCAGCTAGAGCTTTCAGTGCTGGCAGCTTTCCTGTGGGCGCAATCTCTGGACGTTTCCAATTTGGCAGCCGGGCTCTGCCAGAGAGAGATACAGAGTGTTGCCCCATTAGGAAGCAATGCTTTAGCAGAGCGCGAATGTCTGTGTGGCAGCGAATGCAGTTCCAAGGGACAGTGAAAACCAGCTAGAGCTTTCAGTGCTGGAAGCTTTCCTGTGGGCGCAATCTCTGGACGTTTCCAATTTGGCAGCCGGGCTCTGCCAGAGAGAGAAACAGAGTGTTGCCCCATTACGAAGCAATGCTTTAGCAGAGCGCGAATGTCTGTGTGGCAGCGAATGCAGTTCCAAGGGACAGTGAAAACAAGCTAGAGCTTTCAGTGCTGGCAGCTTTCCTGTGGGCGCAATCTCTGGACGTTTCCAATTTGCAGCCGGGCTCTGCCAGAGAGAGATACAGAGTGTTGCCCCATTAGGAAGCAATGCTTTAGCAGAGCGCGAATGTCTGTGTGGCAGCGAAAGCAGTTCCAAGGGACAGTGAAAACCAGCTAGAGCTTTCAGTGCTGGCAGCTTTCCTGTGGGCGCAATGTCTGGACGTTTCCAATTTGGCAGCCGGGCTCTGCCAGAGAGAGATATAGAGTGTTGCCCCATTACGAAGCAATGCTTTAGCAGAGCGCGAATGTCTGTGTGGCAGCGAATGCAGTTCCAAGGGACAGTGAAAACCAGCTAGAGCTTTCAGTGCTGGCAGCTTTCCTGTGGGCGCAATCTCTGGACGTTTCCAATTTGGCAGCCGGGCTCTGCCAGAGAGAGATACAGAGTGTTGCCCCATTACGAAGCAATGCTTTAGCAGAGCGCGAATGTCTGTGTGGCAGCGAATGCAGTTCCAAGGGACAGTGAAAACCAGCTAGAGCTTTCAGTGCTGGCAGCTTTCCTGTGGGCGCAATCTCTGGACGTTTCCAATTTGGCAGCCGGGCTCTGCCAGAGAGAGATACAGAGTGTTGCCCATTACGAAGCAATGCTTTAGCAGAGCGCGAATGTCTGTGTGGCAGCGAATGCAGTTCCAAGGGACAGTGAAAACCAGCTAGAGCTTTCAGTGCTGGCAGCTTTCCTGTGGGCGCAATGTCTGGACGTTTCCAATTTGGCAGCCGGGCTCTGCCAGAGAGAGATACAGAGTGTTGCCCCATTACGAAGCAATGCTTTAGCAGAGCGCGAATGTCTGTGTGGCAGCGAATGCAGTTCCAAGGGACAGTGAAAACCAGCTAGAGCTTTCAGTGCTGGCAGCTTTCCTGTGGGCGCAATGTCTGGACGTTTCCAATTTGGCAGCCGGGCTCTGCCAGAGAGAGATACAGAGTGTTGCCCCATTACGAAGCAATGCTTTAGCAGAGCGCGAATGTCTGTGTGGCAGCGAATGCAGTTCCAAGGGACAGTGAAAACCAGCTAGAGCTTTCAGTGCTGGCAGCTTTCCTGTGGGCGCAATGTCTGGACGTTTCCAATTTGGCAGCCGGGCTCTGCCAGAGAGAGATACAGAGTGTTGCCCCATTACGAAGCAATGCTTTAGCAGAGCGCGAATGTCTGTGTGGCAGCGAATGCAGTTCCAAGGACAGTGAAAACCAGCTAGAGCTTTCAGTGCTGGCAGCTTTCCTGTGGGCGCAATGTCTGGACGTTTCCAATTTGGCAGCCGGGCTCTGCCAGAGAGAGATACAGAGTGTTGCCCAATTACCAAGTTAAGCTTTAGCAGAGCGCGAATGTCTGTGTGGCAGCGAATGCAGTTCCAAGGGACAGTGAAAACCAGCTAGAGCTTTCAGTGCTGGCAGCTTTCCTGTGGCGCAATGTCTGGACGTTTCCAATTTGGCAGCCGGCTCTGCCAGAGAGAGATACAGAGTGTTGCCCCATTACGAAGCAATGCTTTAGCAGAGCGCGAATGTCTGTGTGGCAGCGAATGCAGTTCCAAGGGACAGTGAAAACCAGCTAGAGCTTTCAGTGCTGGCAGCTTTCCTGTGGGCGCAATGTCTGGACGTTTCCAATTTGGCAGCCGGGCTCTGCCAGAGAGAGATACAGAGTGTTGCCCCATTAGGAAGCAATGCTTTAGCAGAGCGCGAATGTCTGTGTGGCAGCGAATGCAGTTCCAAGGGACAGTGAAAACCAGCTAGAGCTTTCAGTGCTGGCAGCTTTCCTGTGGGCGCAATCTCTGGACGTTTCCAATTTGGCAGCCGGGCTCTGCCAGAGAGAGATACAGAGTGTTGCCCCATTACGAAGCAATGCTTTAGCAGAGCGCGAATGTCTGTGTGGCAGCGAATGCAGTTCCAAGGGACAGTGAAAACCAGCTAGAGCTTTCAGTGCTGGCAGCTTTCCTGTGGGCGCAATCTCTGGACGTTTCCAATTTGGCAGCCGGGCTCTGCAGAGAGAGATACAGAGTGTTGCCCCATTACGAAGCAATGCTTTAGCAGAGCGCGAATGTCTGTGTGCAGCGAATGCAGTTCCAAGGGACAGTGAAAACCAGCTACAGCTTTCAGTGCTGGCAGCTTTCCTGTGGGCGCAATCTCTGGACGTTTCCAATTTGGCAGCCGGGCTCTGCCAGAGAGAGATACAGAGTGTTGCCCCATTACGAAGCAATGCTTTAGCAGAGCGCGAATGTCTGTGTGGCAGCGAATGCAGTTCCAAGGGACAGTGAAAACCAGCTAGAGCTTTCAGTGCTGGCAGCTTTCCTGTGGGCGCAATCTCTGGACGTTTCCAATTGGCAGCCGGGCTCTGCCAGAGAGAGATACAGAGTGTTGCCCCATTACGAAGCAATGCTTTAGCAGAGCGCGAATGTCTGTGTGGCAGCGAATGCAGTTCCAAGGGACAGTGAAAACCAGCTAGAGCTTTCAGTGCTGCAGCTTTCCTGTGGGCGCAATCTCTGGACGTTTCCAATTTGGCAGCCGGGCTCTGCCAGAGAGAGATACAGAGTGTTGCCCCATTAGGAAGCAATGCTTTAGCAGAGCGCGAATGTCTGTGTGGCAGCGAATGCAGTTCCAAGGGACAGTGAAAACCAGCTAGAGCTTTCAGTGCTGGAAGCTTTCCTGTGGGCGCAATCTCTGGACGTTTCCAATTTGGCAGCCGGGCTCTGCCAGAGAGAGAAACAGAGTGTTGCCCCATTACGAAGCAATGCTTTAGCAGAGCGCGAATGTCTGTGTGGCAGCGAATGCAGTTCCAAGGGACAGTGAAAACAAGCTAGAGCTTTCAGTGCTGGCAGCTTTCCTGTGGGCGCAATCTCTGGACGTTTCCAATTTGGCAGCCGGGCTCTGCCAGAGAGAGATACAGAGTGTTGCCCCATTAGGAAGCAATGCTTTAGCAGAGCGCGAATGTCTGTGTGGCAGCGAAAGCAGTTCCAAGGGACAGTGAAAACCAGCTAGAGCTTTCAGTGCTGGCAGCTTTCCTGTGGGCGCAATGTCTGGACGTTTCCAATTTGGCAGCCGGGCTCTGCCAGAGAGAGATATAGAGTGTTGCCCCATTACGAAGCAATGCTTTAGCAGAGCGCGAATGTCTGTGTGGCAGCGAATGCAGTTCAAGGGACAGTGAAAACCAGCTAGAGCTTTCAGTGCTGGCAGCTTTCCTGTGGGCGCAATCTCTGGACGTTTCCAATTTGGCAGCCGGGCTCTGCCAGAGAGAGATACAGAGTGTTGCCCCATTACGAAGCAATGCTTTAGCAGAGCGCGAATGTCTGTGTGGCAGCGAATGCAGTTCCAAGGGACAGTGAAAACCAGCTAGAGCTTTCAGTGCTGGCAGCTTTCCTGTGGGCGCAATCTCTGGACGTTTCCAATTTGGCAGCCGGGCTCTGCCAGAGAGAGATACAGAGTGTTGCCCCATTACGAAGCAATGCTTTAGCAGAGCGCGAATGTCTGTGTGGCAGCGAATGCAGTTCCAAGGGACAGTGAAAACCAGCTAGAGCTTTCAGTGCTGGCAGCTTTCCTGTGGGCGCAATGTCTGGACGTTTCCAATTTGGCAGCCGGGCTCTGCCAGAGAGAGATACAGAGTGTTGCCCCATTACGAAGCAATGCTTTAGCAGAGCGCGAATGTCTGTGTGGCAGCGAATGCAGTTCCAAGGGACAGTGAAAACCAGCTAGAGCTTTCAGTGCTGGCAGCTTTCCTGTGGGCGCAATGTCTGGACGTTTCCAATTTGGCAGCCGGGCTCTGCCAGAGAGAGATACAGAGTGTTGCCCCATTACGAAGCAATGCTTTAGCAGAGCGCGAATGTCTGTGTGGCAGCGAATGCAGTTCCAAGGGACAGTGAAAACCAGCTAGAGCTTTCAGTGCTGGCAGCTTTCCTGTGGGCGCAATGTCTGGACGTTTCCAATTTGGCAGCCGGGCTCTGCCAGAGAGAGATACAGAGTGTTGCCCAATTACCAAGTTAAGCTTTAGCAGAGCGCGAATGTCTGTGTGGCAGCGAATGCAGTTCCAAGGGACAGTGAAAACCAGCTAGAGCTTTCAGTGCTGGCAGCTTTCCTGTGGGCGCAATGTCTGGACGTTTCCAATTTGGCAGCCGGGCTCTGCCAGAGAGAGATACAGAGTGTTGCCCCATTACGAAGCAATGCTTTAGCAGAGCGCGAATGTCTGTGTGGCAGCGAATGCAGTTCCAAGGGACAGTGAAAACCAGCTAGAGCTTTCAGTGCTGGCAGCTTTCCTGTGGGCGCAATGTCTGGACGTTTCCAATTTGGCAGCCGGGCTCTGCCAGAGAGAGATACAGAGTGTTGCCCCATTAGGAAGCAATGCTTTAGCAGAGCGCGAATGTCTGTGTGGCAGCGAATGCAGTTCCAAGGGACAGTGAAAACCAGCTAGAGCTTTCAGTGCTGGCAGCTTTCCTGTGGGCGCAATCTCTGGACGTTTCCAATTTGGCAGCCGGGCTCTGCCAGAGAGAGATACAGAGTGTTGCCCCATTACGAAGCAATGCTTTAGCAGAGCGCGAATGTCTGTGTGGCAGCGAATGCAGTTCCAAGGGACAGTGAAAACCAGCTAGAGCTTTCAGTGCTGGCAGCTTTCCTGTGGGCGCAATCTCTGGACGTTTCCAATTTGGCAGCCGGGCTCTGCCAGAGAGAGATACAGAGTGTTGCCCCATTACGAAGCAATGCTTTAGCAGAGCGCGAATGTCTGTGTGGCAGCGAATGCAGTTCCAAGGGACAGTGAAAACCAGCTACAGCTTTCAGTGCTGGCAGCTTTCCTGTGGGCGCAATCTCTGGACGTTTCCAATTTGGCAGCCGGGCTCTGCCAGAGAGAGATACAGAGTGTTGCCCCATTACGAAGCAATGCTTTAGCAGAGCGCGAATGTCTGTGTGGCAGCGAATGCAGTTCCAAGGGACAGTGAAAACCAGCTAGAGCTTTCAGTGCTGGCAGCTTTCCTGTGGGCGCAATCTCTGGACGTTTCCAATTTGGCAGCCGGGCTCTGCCAGAGAGAGATACAGAGTGTTGCCCCATTACGAAGCAATGCTTTAGCAGAGCGCGAATGTCTGTGTGGCAGCGAATGCAGTTCCAAGGGACAGTGAAAACCAGCTAGAGCTTTCAGTGCTGGCAGCTTTCCTGTGGGCGCAATCTCTGGACGTTTCCAATTTGGCAGCCGGGCTCTGCCAGAGAGAGATACAGAGTGTTGCCCCATTAGGAAGCAATGCTTTAGCAGAGCGCGAATGTCTGTGTGGCAGCGAATGCAGTTCCAAGGGACAGTGAAAACCAGCTAGAGCTTTCAGTGCTGGAAGCTTTCCTGTGGGCGCAATCTCTGGACGTTTCCAATTTGGCAGCCGGGCTCTGCCAGAGAGAGAAACAGAGTGTTGCCCCATTACGAAGCAATGCTTTAGCAGAGCGCGAATGTCTGTGTGGCAGCGAATGCAGTTCCAAGGGACAGTGAAAACAAGCTAGAGCTTTCAGTGCTGGCAGCTTTCCTGTGGGCGCAATCTCTGGACGTTTCCAATTTGGCAGCCGGGCTCTGCCAGAGAGAGATACAGAGTGTTGCCCCATTAGGAAGCAATGCTTTAGCAGAGCGCGAATGTCTGTGTGGCAGCGAAAGCAGTTCCAAGGGACAGTGAAAACCAGCTAGAGCTTTCAGTGCTGGCAGCTTTCCTGTGGGCGCAATGTCTGGACGTTTCCAATTTGGCAGCCGGGCTCTGCCAGAGAGAGATATAGAGTGTTGCCCCATTACGAAGCAATGCTTTAGCAGAGCGCGAATGTCTGTGTGGCAGCGAATGCAGTTCCAAGGGACAGTGAAAACCAGCTAGAGCTTTCAGTGCTGGCAGCTTTCCTGTGGGCGCAATCTCTGGACGTTTCCAATTTGGCAGCCGGGCTCTGCCAGAGAGAGATACAGAGTGTTGCCCCATTACGAAGCAATGCTTTAGCAGAGCGCGAATGTCTGTGTGGCAGCGAATGCAGTTCCAAGGGACAGTGAAACCAGCTAGAGCTTTCAGTGCTGGCAGCTTTCCTGTGGGCGCAATCTCTGGACGTTTCCAATTTGGCAGCCGGGCTCTGCCAGAGAGAGATACAGAGTGTTGCCCCATTAGGAAGCAATGCTTTAGCAGAGCGCGAATGTCTGTGTGGCAGCGAATGCAGTTCCAAGGGACAGTGAAAACCAGCTAGAGCTTTCAGTGCTGGCAGCTTTCCTGTGGGCGCAATCTCTGGACGTTTCCAATTTGGCAGCCGGGCTCTGCCAGAGAGAGATACAGAGTGTTGCCCATTACGAAGCAATGCTTTAGCAGAGCGCGAATGTCTGTGTGGCAGCGAATGCAGTTCCAAGGGACAGTGAAAACCAGCTAGAGCTTTCAGTGCTGGCAGCTTTCCTGTGGGCGCAATTCTGGACGTTTCCAATTTGGCAGCCGGGCTCTGCCAGAGAGAGAGACAGAGTGTTGCCCCATTACGAAGCAATGCTTTAGCAGAGCGCGAATGTCTGTGTGGCAGCAAATGCAGTTCCAAGGGACAGTGAAAACCAGCTAGAGCTTTCAGTGCTGGCAGCTTTCCTGTGGGCGCAATGTCTGGACGTTTCCAATTTGGCAGCCGGGCTCTGCCAGAGAGAGATACAGAGTGTTGCCCCATTACGAAGCAATGCTTTAGCAGAGCGCGAATGTCTGTGTGGCAGCGAAAGCAGTTCCAAGGGACAGTGAAAACCAGCTAGAGCTTTCAGTGCTGGCAGCTTTCCTGTGGGCGCAATGTCTGGACGTTTCCAATTTGGCAGCTGGGCTCTGCCAGAGAGAGATACAGAGTGTTGCCCCATTACGAAGCAATGCTTTAGCAGAGCGCGAATGTCGGTGTGGCAGCGAATGCAGTTCCAAGGGACAGTGAAAACCAGCTAGAGCTTTCAGTGCTGGCAGCTTTCCTGTGGGCGCAATCTCTGGACGTTTCCAATTTGGCAGCCGGGCTCTGCCAGAGAGAGATACAGAGTGTTGCCCCATTAGGAAGCAATGCTTTAGCAGAGCGCGAATGTCTGTGTGGCAGCGAATGCAGTTCCAAGGGACAGTGAAAACCAGCTAGAGCTTTCAGTGCTGGCAGCTTTCCTGTGGGCGCAATGTCTGGACGTTTCCAATTTGGCAGCCGGGCTCTGCCAGAGAGAGATACAGAGTGTTGCCCCATTACGAAGCAATGCTTTAGCAGAGCGCGAATGTCTGTGTGGCAGCGAATGCAGTTCCAAGGGACAGTGAAAACCAGCTAGAGCTTTCAGTGCTGGCAGCTTTCCTGTGGGCGCAATGTCTGGACGTTTCCAATTTGGCAGCCGGGCTCTGCCAGAGAGAGATACAGAGTGTTGCCCCATTACGAAGCAATGCTTTAGCAGAGCGCGAATGTCTGTGTGGCAGCAAATGCAGTTCCAAGGGACAGTGAAAACCAGCTAGAGCTTTCAGTGCTGGCAGCTTTCCTGTGGGCGCAATCTCTGGACGTTTCCAATTTGGCAGCCGGGCTCTGCCAGAGAGAGATACAGAGTGTTGCCCCATTACGAAGCAATGCTTTAGCAGAGCGCGAATGTCTGTGTGGCAGCGAATGCAGTTCCAAGGGACAGTGAAAACCAGCTAGAGCTTTCAGTGCTGGCAGCTTTCCTGTGGGCGCAATGTCTGGACGTTTCCAATTTGGCAGCCGGGCTCTGCCAGAGAGAGATACAGAGTGTTGCCCCATTACGAAGCAATGCTTTAGCAGAGCGCGAATGTCTGTGTGGCAGCGAATGCAGTTCCAAGGGACAGTGAAAACCAGCTAGAGCTTTCAGTGCTGGCAGCTTTCCTGTGGGCGCAATCTCTGGACGTTTCCAATTTGGCAGCCGGGCTCTGCCAGAGAGAGATACAGAGTGTTGCCCCATTACGAAGCAATGCTTTAGCAGAGCGCGAATGTCTGTGTGGCAGCGAATGCAGTTCAAGGGACAGTGAAAACCAGCTAGAGCTTTCAGTGCTGGCAGCTTTCCTGTGGGCGCAATCTCTGGAAGTTTCCAATTTGGCAGCCGGGCTCTGCCAGAGAGAGATACAGAGTGTTGCCCATTACGAAGCAATGCTTTAGCAGAGCGCGAATGTCTGTGTGGCAGCGAATG
>NW_027445542.1:0-41936 GCF_035582795.1 Mycteria americana | reverse complement strand
GATCCAGTGTGGGTTTGCAAGGATCCAGTGTGAATTTGCAAGGATCCAGCATGGATTTGCAAGGATCCAGTGTGGATTTACGAGGACGTAGGGCCGATTTGCAAGGATCCGGCGTGGATTTGCAAGGATCCAGCATGGATTTGCAAGGATCCAGTGTGGATTTGCAAGGATCCGGCGTGGATTTGCAAGGATCCAGTGTGGATTTGCAAGGATCCGGCATGGATTTGCAAGGATCCAGTGTGGATTTGCAAGGACGCAGGGCCGATTTGCAAGGATCCACTGTGGATTTGTAAGGATCCGGTGTGGATTGCCAAGGACGTAGTGTGGATTTGCAAGGATCCAATGTGGATTTGCAAGGATCCAGCATGGATTTGTAAGGATCTGGCGTGGATTTACAAGGGTCTGGCATGGCTTTGCAATGATGCAGAGCTGTTTTGCGAGGATCCGGTGTGGATTTGCAAGGATCCAGTGTGGATTTGCAAGGGTCCAGTGTGGATTTACAAGGACGTAGGGCCGATTTGCAAGGATGCAGTGCTGGTTTGCAAGGATCCCGCATGGATTTGCATGGATCCGGCATAGATTTGCAAGGATCCGGCATGGATTTGCAAGGATGCAGTGCTGGTTTGCAAGGATCCGGCGTGGATTTGCAAGGATCTGGCGAGGATTTGCAAGGGTCCGGTGCGGATTTGCAAGGATGCAGTCCTGGTTTGCAACGATCCAGTGTGGATTTGCAAGGATCCAGCATGAATTTCTAAGGATCCAGCGTGGATTTGCAAGGGTCCGGTGTGGATTTGCAAGGATGCAGTGCTGGTTTGTGAGGATCCAGCGTGGATTTGCAAGGATCCAGTGTGGATTTGTAAGGACACAGGGCCGATTTACAAGGATGCAGGGCTGTTTTGCAAGGATCCAGCGTGGATTTGCAAGGATCCGGTGTGGATTTGCAAGGATCCGGTGTGGATTTACAAGGACGTAGGGCCAATTTGCAAGGATGCAGGGCTGGTTTGCAAGGATCCAGTGTGGATTTGCAAGGATCCAGCGTGGATTTGCAAGGATCTGTCGAGGATTTGCAAGGATACAGTGCTGGTTTGCAAGGATCCAGTGTGGATTTGTAAGGATCCAGTGTGGATTTGCAAGGACGCGTGGCCAATTTGCAAGGTTGCACGGCCAATTCGGAAGGCCGCAGTGTGGATTTGCAAGGATCCCCGGCCGGTTTGCAAGGATCCGGCATGGATTTGCAGGGATGCAGTGCAGATCTGCAAGGAAGCGGTGTGGATTTGCAAGGATCCAGCGTGGATTTGCAAGAATCCAGTGTGGATTTGCAAGGATGCAATTTGGATTTGCAAGTTTGCGTGGCCAATTTGGAAGGATCCAGTGTGGATTTCCAGGGATCCGGTGTGCATTTCCAGGGATCCGGTGTGGATTTGCAAGGACGCTACCTGCATTTGCGAGGCCGCGGCACGGATTTGTGAGGAGACAACCGGGATTCGCAAGGTCATGGCATGAATATGCAAGGATCCAGCGTGGATCTGCGAGGATGCAACATGGATCTGCAAGGATCCAGCACAGATTTGCAGGGATCCAGTGCAGGTTTGCAAGGATCCAGCCCAGATTTGCAAGGATGCAATGTGGATCTGCGTGGATCCAGCCCAGATTTGCCAGGATCCAGCCCAGATTTGCAAGGATGCAATGTGGATCTGCGTGGATCCAGCCCCGATTTGCCAGGATCCAGCCCAGATTTGCAAGGATGCAATGTGGATCTGTGCGGATCCAGCCCAGATTTTCCAGGATCCAGCCCAGATTTGCAAGGATGCCATGTGGATCTGCGTGGATCCAGCCCCGATTTGCCAGGATCCAGCCCAGATTTGCAAGGATGCAATGTGGATCTGGCTGGATCCAGCCCAGATTTGCAGGGATGCAATGTGGATTTGCAAGGATCCGGTGTGGATTTGCAAGGATCCAGCCCAGATTTGCAAGGATGCAATGTGGATCTGCACAGAACCAGCCCAGATTTGCAAGGATCCAGCCCAGATTTGCAAGGAGGCAATGTGGATTTGCAAGGATCAAGTGCAGATCTGCAAGATTCCAGCCCAGCCTTGCAATAATCCAGCCCAGATTTACAAGGACGCAATGTAGATCTGCAAGGATCCAGCGCCGATCTGCAAGGCTCCACCCCAGATTTGCAAGGACCGAGCGCGGATTTGCAGGGATCCAGCGCTGATCTGGAAGGCTCCAGCCCAGATTTGCAAGGATGGAGCTCGCCTTTGCAAGGACCGAGTGCAGATTTGCAAGGACCGAGCGCAGATTGGCAGGGATCCAGCGCTGATCTGCAAGGCTCCAGCCCAGATTTGCAAGGATGGAGCTCGCCTTTGCAAGGACCGAGCGCGGATTGGCAGGGATCCAGCGCCGATCTGCAAGGCTCCAGCCCAGATTTGCAAGGACCGAGCTCGTCTTTGCAAGGACCGAGCACAGATTTGCAGGGATCGAGCGCGGATTTGCAGGGATCCAGCGCGGATTTGCAGGGATCCAGCGCCAATCTGCAAGGCTCCAGCCCAGATTTGCAAGGATGGAGCTCGCCTTTGCAAGGACCAAGTGCAGATTTGCAGGGATCCAGCACTGATCTGGAAGGCTCCACCCAGATTTGCAAGGACCGAGGGGGATTTGCAGGGATCCAGCGCCGATCTGCAAGGCTCCAGCCCAGATTTGCAAGGATCGAGCACGGATTTGCAGGGATCCAGCACTGATCTGCAAGGCTCCAGCCCAGATTTGCAAGGATGGAGCTCGCGTTTGCAAGGACCGAGCGCAGATTTGCAAGGACCGAGTGTGGATTTGCAGGGATCCAGCCCGGATTTGCAAGGATCCAGCGCGGATTTGCAGGGATCCAGCGCGGATTTGCAGGGAACCAGCGCCAACCTGCAAGGCTCCAGGCCAGATTTGCAAGGATGGAGCTCGCCTTTGCACGGACCGAGCGCAGATTTGCAAGGACCGAGTGTGGATTTGCAAGGATCCAGCGCGGATTTGCAGGGATCCAGCGCGGATTTGCAGGGATCCAGCGCGGATTTGCAGGGATCCAGCGCCGACCTGCAAGGCTCCAGCCCAGATTTGCAAGGACCGAGCTCGCCTTTGCAAGGACCGAGCGCAGATTTGCAGGGATCCAGCGCCGATCTGCAAGGCTCCAGCCCGGATTTGCAAGGACCGAGTGTGGATTTGCAGGGATCCAGCGCGGATTTGCAGGGATCCAGCGCCGACCTGCAAGGCTCCAGCCCGGATTTGCTAGGATGGAGCTCGCCTTTGCAAGGACCGAGTGCAGATTTGCAGGGATCCAGCGCCGATCTGCAAGGATCCAGCCCGGATTTACAAGGACCGAGTGTGGATTTGCAGGGATCCAGCCCGGATTTGCAGGGATCCAGCGATGACCTGCAAGGCTCCAGCCCGGACTTGCAAGGATGGAGCTCGCCTTTGCAAGGACCGAGTGCAGATTTGCAGGGATCCAGCACCGATCTGCAAGGCTCCAGCCCGGATTTGCAAGGACCGAGTGTGGATTTGCAGGGATCCAGCCCGGATTTGCAGGGATCCAGCGCGGATTTGCAGGGATCCAGCGCCGACCTGCAAGGCTCCAGCCCAGATTTGCAAGGATGGAGCTCGCCTTTGCAAGGACCGAGTGCAGATTTGCAGGGATCGAGCGCGGATTTGCAGGGATCCAGCGTGGATTTGCAGGGATCCAGCGCAGATTTGCAGGGATCCAGCGTGGATTTGCAGGGATCCAGCGCAGATTTGCAGGGATCCAGCGCCGACCTGCAAGGCTGCAGCCCGGATTTGCAAGGATGGAGCTCGCCTTTGCAAGGACCGAGTGCAGATTTGCAGGGATCGAGCGCGGATTTGCAGGGATCCAGCCCGGATTTGCAGGGATCCAGCGCGGATTTGCAGGGATCCAGCACCGACCTGCAAGGCTCCAGCCCGGATTTACAAGGATACAACGCGGATTTGCCGGGATCCTCCCAGATTAGCGGGGATCCACTCTACATTTCCATCCTGCACCCCAGCTCCTGGGCCAGTAGCCGCGGCAAGTAGCCAACCGCCTCTACCGCTCGCCCTGGGGGGGGGGATCCGCTTGGTCCCCCGCACGATCACCCCAACGATTCGAAGCGCCGTTTCCGGAGCTTTCGGCATCCGATCGCAGCTGCGAGGTTTCCGGCGGGGGCGGCTGAAGGGGCTCCGGGGTGGAAAAAAAGAGTTGCCGAGGCGCCGGCTGCCGCGCTTCCCGCTGCCAGGCGGGATCTGGTGGTTTCCGATGATTTCCGCTCGCAAAATGGGGGGGTTCCTCCTTTTTTGGGGGGGGCTTTCCTCTTTTTTGGGGGGTTTCCTCTTTTTTTGGGGGGCTTTCCTCTTTTTTTGAGGGGTTTCCTCCTTTTTTGGGGGGGCTTTCCTCTTTTTTGGGGGGGGGTCTGCTTTTTTGGGGGGGGTTCCTCTTTTTTGGGGGGTTTCCTCTTTTTGGGGGGCTTTCCTCTTTTTTTGAGGGGTTTCCTCTTTTTTTGGGGTTTCCTCTTTTTTTGAGGGGTTTCCTCCTTTTTTGGGGTGGCTTTCCTCTTTTTTGGGGGTCTTTCCTCTTTTTTTGAGGGGTTTCCTCCTTTTTGGGGGGGGTTCCTCTTTTTTGGGGGGCCTTTCCTCCTTTTTTGGGGGGGCTTTCCTCCTTTTTGGGGGGGCTTTCCTCTTTTTTGGGGGGTGTCCTCCCTTTTTTTGAGGGCTTTCCTCTTTTTTTGAGGGGTTTCCTCCTTTTTGGGGGGGGCTTTCCTCTTTTTTGGGGGGGGCTTTCCTCTTTTTTGGGGGGTGTCCTCCCTTTTTTTGAGGGGTTTCCTCTTTTTTTGAGGGGTTTCCTCCTTTTTTGGGGGGGCTTTCCTCTTTTTGGGGGGGGGGGGTCCTCTTTTTTGGGGGGGCTTTCCTCCTTTTTTGAGGGGTTTCCTCCTTTTTGGGGGCATTTCCTCTTTTTTGGGGGGTTTCCTCTTTTTTTGGGGGGCTTTCCTCTTTTTTGGGGGGTTTCCTCTTTTTTGAGGGGTTTCCTCTTTTTTGGGGGGTTTCCTCTTTTTTTGAGGGGTTTCCTCCTTTTTTGGGGGGGCTTTCCTCTTTTTTTGGGGGGGTTCCTCTTTTTTGGGGGGGCTTTCCTCTTTTTTGGGGGGGCTTTCCTCCTTTTTTGAGGGGTTTCCTCCTTTTTGGGGGCATTTCCTCTTTTTTGGGGGGTTTCCTCTTTTTTTGGGGGGCTTTCCTCTTTTTTGGGGGGGGTTTCCTCTTTTTTTTGAGGGGTTTCCTCTTTTTTGGGGGGTTTCCTCTTTTTTTGAGGGGTTTCCTCCTTTTTTGGGGGGGCTTTCCTCTTTTTTTGGGGGGGTTCCTCTTTTTTGGGGGGGCTTTCCTCTTTTTTGGGGGCCTTTCCTCTTTTTTGAGGGGTTTCCTCCTTTTTTGGGGGGGTTTCCTCTTTTTTTGGGGGGGCTTTCCTCTTTTTTGGGGGGGTTTCCTCTTTTTCGGGGGGTTTCCTGTTTGTTTTGGGGGGGGCTTTCCTCTTTTTTGGGGGGTGTCCTCCCTTTTTTTGAGGGCTTTCCTCTTTTTTTGAGGGGTTTCCTCCTTTTTGGGGGGGGTTTCCTCTTTTTGGGGGGGCTTTCCTCTTTTTTGGGGGGGTTTCCTCTTTTTTGAGGGCTTTCCTCTTTTTTTGAGGGGTTTCCTCCTTTTTTGGGGGGCTTTCCTCTTTTTTGGGGGGCCTTTCATCTTTTTTTGAGGGGTTTCCTCCTTTTTGGGGGAGGTTCCTCTTTTTTGGGGGGTTTCCTGTTTTTTTGGGGGGGGCTTTCCTCTTTTTTGGGGGGGTGTCCTCCTTTTTTGGGGGGGCTTTCCTCTTTTTTTGAGGGGTTTCCTCTTTCTTGGGGGGTTTCCTCTTTTTTGAGGGGGGGGTTCCTCTTTTTTTGAGGGGTTTCCTCTTTTTTGGGGGGCTTTCCTCTTTTTTTGAGGGGTTTCCTCTTTTTTGGGGGGGCTTTCCTCTTTTTGGGGGGGCTTTCCTCCTTTTTTGGAGGGGGCTTTCCTCTTTTTTGGGGGATGTCCTCCCTTTTTGGGGGGGGGGTTCCTCTTTTTTTGAGGGGTTTCCTCTTTTTTGGGGGGGTTTCCTCTTTTTGGGGGGGGTTCCTTTTTTTGGGGGGGTTTCCTCTTTTTTTGGGGGGTGTCCTCCTTTTTGGGGGGGGGCTTTCCTCTTTTTTGGGGGGTGTCCTCCTTTTGGGGGGGGGGCTTTCCTCTTTTTTTGAGGGGTTTCCTCTTTTTTGGGGGGTTTCCTCTTTTTTTGGGGGGTGTGTTTCCTCTTTTTTGGAGGGGTTTCCTCTTTTTTGGGGGGTTTCCTCTTTTTTTGGGGGGGGTGTTTCCTCTTTTTTTGAGGGGTTTCCTCTTTTTTAGGGGGTTTCCTCTTTTTTTGGGGGGGGGGCTTTCCTCTTTTTTGGGGGGGTGTCCTCCTTTTTTGGGGGGGGGCTTTCCTCTTTTTTTGAGGGGTTCCTCTTTTTTGGGGGGTTTCCTCTTTTTTTGGGGGGGGGTGGGGGGCTTGGGGTGGGGGGGGTGGGCTGGGCTCTTGTCTTTTTTGGGGGGGGGGCTTGCTGGGGGCTAGGGGGGGGGCTGGCTTGGGGCTTTTTGGGGTTGGCTTTGATTGGGTGGGGTCAACTCTTTTTGGGGGTGTCCTCCCTTTTTTTGAGGGGTTTCCTCTTTTTTTGAGGGGTTTCCTCCTTTTTTGGGGGGGCTTTCCTCTTTTTTTGGGGGGGGGGGTCCTCTTTTTTGGGGGGGCTTTCCTCCTTTTTTGCGGGGTTTCCTCCTTTTTGGGAGCATTTCCTCTTTTTTGGGGGGTTTCCTCCTTTTTGGGGGGACTTTCCTCTTTTTTGGGGGGTTTCCTCCTTTTTGGGGGGGCTTTCCTCTTTTTTGGGGGGTTTCCTCTTTTTTTGAGGAGTTTCCTCTTTTTTTGAGGGCTTTCCTCTTTTTTTGGGGGGGGTTCCTCTTTTTGGGGGATTTCCTCTTTTTGTGGGGGGCTTTCCTCCTTTTTTGGGGGGGCTTTCCTCTTTTTTGGGGGGTTTCCTCTTTTTTTGAGGGCTTTCCTCTTTTTTTGAGGGGTTTCCTCTTTTTGGGGGGTTTCCTCTTTTTTTGGGGGGTTTCCTCTTTTTGGGGGGTTTCCTCTTTTTTTGGGGGGGGGTTCCTCCTTTTTTGGGGGGCTTTCCTCTTTTTTGGGGGGTGTCCCCTTTTTTGGGGGGGCTTTCCTCTTTTTTGGGGGGCTTTCCTCTTTTATTGAGGGGTTTCCTCTTTTTTGGGGGGCTTTCCTCTTTTTTGGGGGCGTTTCCTCTTTTTTGGGGGGGTTTCCTCTTTTTTGAGGGGGGTTCCTCTATTTTGGGGGGCCTTTCCTCTTTTTTTAAGGGGTTTCCTCCTTTTTGGGGGGGCTTTCCTCTTTTTGGGGGGGCATTTCCTCTTTTTTGGGGGGTGTCCTCTTTTTTGGGGGAGCTTTCCTCTTTTTTGGGGAAGCTTTCCTCTTTTTTGGGGGGCTTTCCTCCTTTTTGGGGGGGGGGTCCTCTTTTTTGGGGGGGCTTTCCTCCTTTTTTGAGGGGTTTCCTCCTTTTTGGGGGCATTTCCTCTTTTTTTGAGGGGCTTTCCTCTTTTTTTTGAGGGCTTTCTCCTCTTTTTTTGGGGGGGGTTCCTCTTTTTTTGGGGGGGGTCCTCTTTTTGGGGGATTTCCTCTTTTTGTGGGGGGCTTTCCTCCTTTTTTGGGGGGGCTTTCCTCTTTTTTGGGGGGTGTCCTCCCTTTTTTTGAGGGGGTTTCTTCTTTTTTTGAGGGGTTTCCTCTTTTTGGGGGGGGTTCCTCCTTTTTTGGGGGGCTTTCCTCTTTTTTGGGGGGGTGTCCCCTTTTTTGGGGGGGCTTTCCTCTTTTTTGGGGGGCTTTCCTCTTTTATTGAGGGGTTTCCTCTTTTTTGGGGGGCTTTCCTCTTTTTTGGGGGCGTTTCCTCTTTTTTGGGGGAGTTTCCTCTTTTTTGAGGGGGTTCCTCTATTTTGGGGGGCCTTTCCTCTTTTTTTAAGGGGTTTCCTCCTTTTTGGGGGGGCTTTCCTCTTTTTGGGGGGGCATTTCCTCTTTTTTGGGGGGTGTCCTCTTTTTTGGGGGAGCTTTCCTCTTTTTTGGGGGAGCTTTCCTCTTTTTTGGGGGGCTTTCCTCCTTTTTGGGGGGGGGGGGTCCTCCTTTTTTGGGGGGTTTCTCCACCGGCTGAGGCCGGGGGGAGTGCGTGTCCCCCGCCACCCCCACGGTGCCCAACCCTCGTACGAGACAACGGAGAAGACACAACCCCCCCCCCACCCCCACCCCCCACCCCCCACCCCCCCCCCACCCCCCCCACCCCCCCCCCATTTCATCCGTCGCGGGAGGGGGGCAAAATGACGCCGTCACGGGGCAGCGCCAACCTCCTGATTAATTAATATCCATTATTATTTCTTATTAAAAGATATAAAAAGCGGCTGGGTGATGCCGGGTCGGAATCGAGGGGAAAAAGCGCAAAAATGGGCAATTTGGGGGGGCAATAATATGCAATTTTTTTTTGGGGGGGGGGCGTGCGGTGGCCAATGGGCCACGATGAGAGAAAAATCCTCGCAATTATCCCCAAATTAAGGTTGTTAATTAAATTGCCATGAATTGGGGTGCGCTGCGGGCGCTGCCAGCGCCGCGGGTTATTTTCGGGGTGAATTCAGGTGGATTTGGGATCGGGGGGTGGGGGGGGGGGTTGGGGGTTGGGGGGGGGGGGTCAAAGGGACCCGGGCGTGCGGGGAGGGTGGTGGCAGATGTCACCGGAGCCATCGGGGAGGGGTGGGGGGGGTGACAGTGGCCAGGAATAGCCGAGGCCACGTGGTCGAGCCCGTCCCCAAAGTGACCCTGGGGTGCCCTTGGGGACCTGGGTCCCAGTGAGTGGGTCTTACTGGGGATACTGGGAGCACTGGGACTGGGCTGGGGGGGGGGGCTGGATGATGGTGGTAACGGGGTTTCTCGTTATGTCAAGGCCTCGTTAGGGTGACATGGGGCAGAGCCAGGGGGGTGCCACCACCCCGGACCCCAACGGTAACGGGGACATGGGGGGGGGGGGGGGGGGACATTGGGGAGGGGACGCGATGGGGGGGGCGGGGGGGGGGACGGGGAGAAGGGGGGGGACAAGGAGGGGGCGGGATGGGGGATGGGGTGAGAGGGATGGGGACATGGGGGGACAAAGGGGGACTGGGATGGGGGTAGGGAGGGACTGGGAGGGAATGGGATGGGGGTATAGAGGGACTGGGAGGGACTGGGAGGGACTGGGGGATCTGGGATGGGGTATGGGGGGACTGGGAGGGACTGGGAGGCCTGGGATGGGGGTATAGGGGGAATGGGAGGGACTGGGATGGGCTATAGGGGCACTGGGAGGGACTGGGAGGGGCTATAGGGGCACTGGGAGGGACTGGGATGGGGCTATAGGGGCACTGGGGCACTGGGATGGGCTATAGGGGCACTGGGGGCACTGGGGACACTGGGATGAGGCTACAGGAGCACTGGGGGCACTGGGAAGGGCTATAGCAGCACTGGGA
This sequence comes from Mycteria americana, assembly GCF_035582795.1. NCBI lineage: Eukaryota > Metazoa > Chordata > Aves > Ciconiiformes > Ciconiidae > Mycteria > Mycteria americana. The sequence goes on along the minus strand of NW_027445542.1, from coordinate 32,345 downwards.
GGGACTGGGATGGGCTATAGGGGCACTGGGAGGGACTGGGATGAGGCTATAGGAGCACTGGGGCACTGGGAAGGGCTATAGGGGCACTGGGAGGGACAGGGATGGGCTATAGGGGCACTGGGGGCACTGGGGACACTGGGATGAGGCTATAGGAGCACTGAGGGCACTGGGAAGGGCTATAGCAGCACTGGGAGGGACTGGGATGAGGCTATAGGGGCACTGGGAGGGACTGGGAGGGGCTATAGGGGCACTGGGAGGGACTGGGATGGGGCTATAGGGGCACTGGGGGCACTGGGATGGGCTATAGGGGCACTGGGAGGGACTGGGATGGGCTATAGGGGCACTGGGGGCACTGGGACGGGCTATAGGGGCACTGGGAGGGACTGGGAGGGGCTATAGGGGCACTGGGGGCACTGGGACGGGCTATAGGGGCACTGGGAGGGACTGGGATGGGCTATAGGGGCACTGGGGGCACTGGGACGGGCTATAGGGGCACTGGGGGCACTGGGATGAGGCTATAGGGGCACTGGGGGCACTGGGATGGGCTATAGGGGCACTGGGAGGGACTGGGATGGGGCTATAGGGGCACTGGGGGCACTGGATGGGCTATAGGGGCACTGGGAGGGACTGGGATGGGGCTCTAGGGGCACTGTGGGCACTGGGATGGGCTATAGGGGCACTGGGAGGGACTGGGATGGGGCTATAGGGCACTGGGGGCACTGGGATGGGCTACAGGGGCACTGGGATGGGGCTATAGGGGCACTGGAAGGGACTGGGATGGGCTATAGGGGCACTGGGGGCACTGGGATGGGGCTATAGGGGCACTGGGGGCACTGGGATGGGCTATAGGGGCACTGGGAGGGACTGGGACGGGCTATAGGGGCACTGGGAGGGACTGGGACGGGGCTATAGGGGCACTGGGGACACTGGGATGAGGCTATAGGAGCACTGAGGGCACTGGGAAGGGCTATAGCAGCACTGGGAGGGACTGGGATGAGGCTATAGGGGCACTGGGGGCACTGGGATGGGCTATAGGGGCACTGGGAGGGACTGGGATGGGCTATAGGGGCACTGGGAGGGACTGGGACGGGGCTATAGGAGCACTGGGGGCACTGGGATGGGCTATAGGGGCACTGGGAGGGACTGGGACGGGCTATAGGGGCACTGGGAGGGACTGGGACGGGGCTATAGGGGCACTGGGGACACTGGGATGAGGCTATAGGAGCACTGAGGGCACTGGGAAGGGCTATAGCAGCACTGGGAGGGACTGGGATGAGGCTATAGGGGCACTGGGGGCACTGGGATGGGCTATAGGGGCACTGGGGAGGGACTGGGATGGGCTATAGGGGCACTGGGAGGGACTGGGACGGGGCTATAGGAGCACTGGGGGCACTGGGACGGGGGAGGGGCGGGCGCACAGCGGGGCCCCGGGGCCGGGCACGGGGTACGGGGGCTCAGCCCCCCCCGCCGGGTCCCCCCCGCCCTCACGCCCCCTCCCCCGCCTCCCCCCGTGTCCCCGCGGGCGCAGGGGGCCCCTCCCCGGGGGAGCCGGGGCCGTCGCCGCTGGAGCGGGGGCTCCACGCCGTGGTGGGCACCTTCTACCGGTACGCCCGGGCCCCGGGGGGGGGGCGGGAGCCCAGCCTGGACCCCCCCGCCTTCCAGCGCCTGCTGCGCCGCGAGCTGGGCCACCAGCTCACCGTGAGTGGCCCGCGGGGCCCCGGGCTGGCCCCGGGCTGGCCCCGCCTGGCCCCGCGCGTCCCCGCCTGTCCCCGCGCGTCCCCGCGTGTCCCCACGGCCCCGGCCCGGCACGGGACGCGGCCCCCGGCGGTGCCACCGCCCCCCCCCCCCCCCCCCCAAAGCCCCTCGGTCCCTGCCCGCCGCGGGTCCCCGGGGGCGTCCCCGTGTCCCCCCCGTGGCGTCCCTCCACGGGTCCCCGGGTCCCCCATGTCCCCAAGGGGTCCCTCCATCGTCCCCACGTCCCCATGGCGTCCCTCCACGGGTCCCCACATCCCCCATGTCCCCACGGCGTCCCTCCACCGGTCCCCGTGTCCCCCTCGTCCCCATGGCGTCCCTCCACATGTCCCCATGTCCCCAAGGGGTCCCGCCATCGGTCCCCGTGTCCTCCTTGTCCCCATGGTGTCCCTCCTCATGTCCCCGGGTCCCCCTCGTCCCCAAGGTGTCCCTCCATCGTCCCCACGTCCCCATGGCGTCCCTCCACGGGTCCCCACGTCCCCCATGTCCCCACGGCGTCCCTCCACGGGCCCCCGTGTCCCCCTCATCCCCAATGGGTCCCTCCACGGGCCCCCATGTCCCCCATGTCCCCATGGTGTCCCTCCATCTGTCCCCATGTCCCCCTTGTCCCCATGGCGTCCCTCCTCATGTCCCCATGTCCCCATGTCCCCATGGTGTCCCTCCTCATGTCCCCATGTCCCCCATGTCCCCAAGGGGTCCCTCCATCGGTCCCCACGTCCCCATGGCGTCCCTCGACGCGTCCCCATGTCCCCCATGACCCCATGGTGTCCCTCCACCTGTCCCCATGTCCCCCATGTCCCCCAGGTGTCTCTCCACATGTCCCCCATGTCCCCAAGGCGTCCCTCCACACGTCCCCACATCCCCAGCCCCACGTCCCCCTGCCCAGCCACGGGACCCGGCCACCAGCGGTGCCACCACCTCCCCACCCGTCACCACGTCCTCTCCTCTCCCTGCCCACCCCAGGTCCCCATGAGTGTCCCCGCGTCCCCCCATGGCATCCCTCCACACGTCCCCACGGCCCCCACGGCCCCATGGCGTCCCTCCACATGTCCCCATGTCCCCGAGGGCTCCCTCCACACGTCCCCACAGCCCCCTGCCCTGCCACGGGACACAACCATGAGTGGGGCCACCACCTCACTGCCACTCCCCACGGCCCCCACGTCCCCACGGCGTCCCTCCACATGTCCCCATGTCCCCACGTCCCCACGGCGTCCCTCCACATGTCCCCATGTCCCCCACGTCCCCATGGCGTCCCTCCACACGTCCCCACGTCCCCACAGCCCCATGGCGTCCCTCCACACGTCCCCACAGCCCCACGTCCCCATGGCGTCCCTCCATGCGTCCCCACAGCCCCATGGCGTCCCTCCACACGTCCCCACGTCCCCACAGCCCCATGGCGTCCCTCCACACGTCCCCACGTCTCCCCATGTCCCCACGGCGTCCCTCCACACGTCCCCACGGCCCCATGGCGTCCCTCCACATGTCCCCACATCCCCCACGGCCCCACGCCGTCCCTCCACGCGTCCCCACGGCCCCAGCCCCACGGCCCCTGCCCACCACCGGTGCCCACCCCCTCCCCACCCCTCCCCACGTCCCCTCCCGGCTGTGTGTGTGTGTGTGTGTGTGTGTGTGTGTCCCCCGCCCCCCAAGCGTCCCCACGGCCCCCTGCCCACGCGCCGCCCGCAGGACACGGGGCAGCCCGAGGCGGTGGCCGCCATCTTCGCGCTGCTGGACGCCAACCGGGACCGGCGCATCTCCTTCGACGAGTACTGGCAGCTGGTGGCCTGGCTCTGCCACGTCCTGCGGCACCGGCACTACGGCGCCGTGCCGCTCCCCCCGCCGCCCCCCCTCTGCGGGGACCCCCACGGCGCCCGCGACCCCCACCCGGCCCCCGACGCTGCCCCGCTGTCCCCAGCCCACGGCGATGGGCACCGGTGACCCCCGGCCACGCGGGGACGGGGGACGGGGACGGCCCCGGGGTGAGCGGCCCCCGCTCCCCCAGCCCGTATGGGCACAGGGACGGCGGCACCCAGAGGGACGCGGGCCTGGCCGGGGCCCCAATTCCCGGCGCTTTGACCCCAAATCGGCCCTGGCAGCGCCTCGGGGTGGCCCCGGCCCCGCGCGCGCCGGACGCGGGGTGAATCGCGCCCCACGGGGACGTCCCCGTCCCTGGCCCCGGGGACGCCGGGCGCCGGCGGGGGACGGAGGCGGCTTCAACCCCCTCCGAATGTGGGAAAATCGCCGGGATAAGAATAAAAAAGACCCCGAAAGGGGCCCTTGAGGTGGGGAGCGTGCAGATGGGGCGGGGGGGAAGGCGGCAAAGGCGGGCGCTGCCCCATAGGGACCCCGCTGCCCCAGAGGGACCCCCCTTCACGATATAGGGACCCTCCGCGCCCCACGGGGTCCTCTCCTGCCCCACGGGGCTCCCCGTGCCCCGCCGGGTCCTCCTCTGCCCCATAGGGTCCTCTCCTGCCATACAGAGACCCCCGTGCGCCATAGGGACCCCCTCCACCTATAGGAACCCCCTCCACCTATAGGGCTCCCCTGCGCCATAGGGACCCCCTCCACCTATAGGAACCCCCTCGACCTATAGGGCTCCCCTGCCCCATAGGGACCCCTCCTCCTCCATAAGAACCCCCCTGCCCCATAGGGTCCTCCCCTGTCCCATAGGGTCCCTTCTGCCCCATAGGGACCCCCCCTGCCCCATAGGGACCCCCTGCCCCATGGGCCCCCCATTGCTGCCCCATGGCCCAGGCAGCTCTGGGGCTCCTGGGCGGGCACTGGGCTGTCCTGGCCACGCCCCCATAAGGCTACGCCCACCCCCACACCCCGCCCCTTCAGACCCCGCCCCTGCCCAGATTCTGGCCCCGCCCCATCTCAGGGCCCGCCCTCAACCCAGCCCTGCCCAGTGTTCAGGCCCCGCCCCTCTCCGAGTCTTGGACACGCCCCCTTCTCAGACCCCGCCCCCAGCCCAGCTTCATTCACAGTGGTCCAGGCCCCGCCCCCTCCCTGGCTCCGCCCCCCGGGGCAGGTGAGGGCTCCCCATGGGGCAACGAGGAGCTGCTGTGGGGCAAAAGGGGTCCCTATGGGGCAAGAGGAGTCCCTGTGGGGCAGGGGAGGGCCCTGTGGGGCAGGGAGGGTTCCTATGTGTTGGGGGGTCCCTATGGGGCAGGGAGGTCCCAGTGGGGCAGAAAAGGACCCTATGGGGCAGAGGATCCCTATAGGTTAGGGGGTGGCAATGGAGCTGGGGGGGGGTCTCTGTGTGGCAGGAGAGAACCCTATGGGGCAGGGGCTGTTCCCTATGGGGCAGAAGGGACCCTATGGGACAGGGGAGGACCCTATGGGGCAGGGGGGTTCTTATGGAGCAGGAGGGGTCCCTATGGGGCAGGGGAGCCCTATAGGTCGAGGGGGTTCCTATAGGTGGAGGGGGTCCCTATGACGCAGGGGAGCCCTATAGGTGGAGGGGGTTCCTATAGGTGGAGGGGGTCCCTATGGCGCACGGGGGTCTCTGTATGGCAGGAGAGGACCCTATGGGGCAGAGGAGGACCCGGCGGGGCACGGGGAGCCCCGTGGGGCAGGAGAGGACCCCGTGGGGCGCGGAGGGTCCCTATATCGTGAAGGGGGGTCCCTCTGGGGCAGCGGGGTCCCTATGGGGCAGCGCCCGCCTTTGCCGCCTTCCCCCCCGCCCCATCTGCACGCTCCCCACCTCAAGGGCCCCTTTCGGGGTCTTTTTTATTCTTATCCCGGCGATTTTCCCACATTCGGAGGGGGTTGAAGCCGCCTCCGTCCCCCGCCGGCGCCCGGCGTCCCCGGGGCCAGGGACGGGGACGTCCCCGTGGGGCGCGATTCACCCCGCGTCCGGCGCGCGCGGGGCCGGGGCCACCCCGAGGCGCTGCCAGGGCCGATTTGGGGTCAAAGCGCCGGGAATTGGGGCCCCGGCCAGGCCCGCGTCCCTCTGGGTGCCGCCGTCCCTGTGCCCATACGGGCTGGGGGAGCGGGGGCCGCTCACCCCGGGGCCGTCCCCGTCCCCCGTCCCCGCGTGGCCGGGGGTCACCGGTGCCCGTCGCCGTGGGCTGGGGACAGCGGGGCAGCGTCGGGGGCCGGGTGGGGGTCGCGGGCGTCGTGGGGGTCCCCGCAGAGGGGGGGCGGCGGGGGGAGCGGCACGGCGCCGTAGTGCCGGTGCCGCAGGACGTGGCAGAGCCAGGCCACCAGCTGCCAGTACTCGTCGAAGGAGATGCGCCGGTCCCGGTTGGCGTCCAGCAGCGCGAAGATGGCGGCCACCGCCTCGGGCTGCCCCGTGTCCTGCGGGCGGCGCGTGGGCAGGGGGCCGTGGGGACGCTTGGGGGGCGGGGGACACACACACACACACACACACACACACAGAGCCGGGAGGGGACGTGGGGAGGGGTGGGGAGGGGGTGGGCACCGGTGGTGGGCAGGGGCCGTGGGGCTGGGGCCGTGGGGACGCGTGGAGGGACGGCGTGGGGACGTGGGGACGTGTGGAGGGACGGCGTGGGGACATGGGGGATGTGGGGACATGTGGAGGGACGCCATGGGGACGTGGGGACACGTGGAGGGACGCCGTGGGGACGTGGGGACGTGTGGAGGGACGCAGTGGGGACATGGGGCTGTGGGGACATGTGGAGGGACGCCACGGGGACATGGGGGATGTGGGGACACGTGGAGGGACGCCGTGGGGCCGTGGGGACGCGTGGAGGGACGGCGTGGGGCCGTGGGGACGCGTGGAGGGACGCAGTGGGGACATGGGGCTGTGGGGACATGTGGAGGGACACCATGGGGACATGGGGGATGTGGGGACACGTGGAGGGACGCCGTGGGGCCGTGGGATGTGTGGAGGGACACCGTGGGGACATGGGGGATGTAGGGACATGTGGAGGGATGCCATGGGGCTGTGGGGACGCGTGGAGGGACGCCGTGGGGACGTGGGGAGACGTGGGGACGTGTGGAGGGACGCCATGGGGACGTGGGGGCCATGGGGACATGTGGAGGGACACCATGGGGCTGTGGGGACGCATGGAGGGACGCTGTGGGGACGTGGGGACATGTGGAGGGACACCATGGGGCCGTGGGGGCCGTGGGGACATGTGGAGGGACGCTGTGGGGACATGGGGAGATGTTGGGACGTGTGGAGGGATGCCATGGGGACGTGGGGACATGGGGACATGTGGAGGGACACCGTGGGGACGTGGGGGATGTGGGGACATGTGGAGGGATGCCATGGGGCCGTGGGGGCCGTGGGGAGTGGCAGTGAGGTGGTGGCCCCACTCATGGTTGTGTCCCGTGGCAGGGCAGGGGGCTGTGGGGACGTGTGGAGGGAGCCCTCGGGGACACGGGGACATGTGGAGGGACACCTGGGGGGGACAAGGGGGACACTCATGGGGACATGGGGTGGGCAGGGAGAGGAGGGGACGTGGGGGCGGGTGGGGAGGTGGTGGCACCGCTGGTGGCCGGGTCCCGTGGCTGGGCAGGGGGACGTGGGGCTGGGGATGTGGGGACGTGTGGAGGGACGCCGTGGGGACACCAGGGGACATGGGGACACCCGGGGACATGGGAGTGTGGGTACACAGTGGGGAGAAGGACACAAGGGGACACGGGGACGGGTGGGGAGGTGGTGGCACCGCTGGTGGCCAGGGACCGTGGCTGGGCAGGGGGACGTGGGGCTGGGGACATGGGGACGTGTGGAGGGACGCCATGGGGACATGGGGGACCTGGGGACCCGTGGAGGGACCCCTTGGGGACATGGGAGATGTGGGGACAGGTGGAGGGACACCCTGGGGACATGGGGGACATGGGGACCCGTGGAGGGACGCCATGGGGACGTGGGGGCCGATGGAGGGACCCCTTGGGGACATGGGGGACATGGGGACATGAGGAGGGATGCCATGGGGACAAGGAGGACATGGGGACAGATGGAGGGACACCTTGGGGACAAGGGGGACATGGGGACATGTGGAGGGACGCCATGGGGATGAGGGGGACACGGGGGCCCGTGGAGGGACGCCATGGGGACATGGGGGACGTGGGGACCCGTGGAGGGACGCCATGGGGACGTGGGGACGATGGAGGGACCCCTTGGGGACGAGGGGGACCCGGGGACCCGTGGAGGGACACCACGGGGGGACACGGGGACGCCCCCGGGGACCCGCGGCGGGCAGGGACCGAGGGGCTTTTGGGGGGGGGGGGGGGGGGCGGTGGCACCGCCGGGGGCCGCGTCCCGTGGCCGGGCCGGGGCCGTGGGGACACGCGGGGACGCGCGGGGACAGGCGGGGACGCGCGGGGCCAGGCGGGGCCAGCCCGGGGCCAGCCCGGGGCCCCGCGGGCCACTCACGGTGAGCTGGTGGCCCAGCTCGCGGCGCAGCAGGCGCTGGAAGGCGGGGGGGTCCAGGCTGGGCTCCCGCCCCCCCCCCGGGGCCCGGGCGTACCGGTAGAAGGTGCCCACCACGGCGTGGAGCCCCCGCTCCAGCGGCGACGGCCCCGGCTCCCCCGGGGAGGGGCCCCCTGCGCCCGCGGGGACACGGGGGGAGGCGGGGGAGGGGGCGTGAGGGCGGGGGGGACCCGGCGGGGGGGGCTGAGCCCCCGTACCCCGTGCCCGGCCCCGGGGCCCCGCTGTCCGCCCGCCCCTCCCCCGTCCCAGTGCCCCCAGTGCTCCTATAGCCCAACCCAGTCCCTCCCAGTGCCCCTATAGCCCCATCCCAGTGCCCCCAGTGCCCCTAGAGCCCCATCCCAGTGCCCCCAGTGCCCCTAGAGCCCCATCCCAGTCCCTCCCAGTGCCCCTATAGCCCCATCCCAGTGCCCCCAGTGCCCCTAGAGCCCCATCCCAGTCCCTCCCAGTGCCCCTATAGCCCCATCCCAGTGCCCCCAGTGCCCCTATAGCCCCATCCCAGTCCCTCCCAGTGCCCCTATAGCCCGTCCCAGTGCCCCCAGTGCCCCTGTAGCCTCGTCCCAGTGCCCCCAGTGCCCCTATAGCCCATCCCAGTCCCTCCCAGTGCCCCTATAGCCCCATCCCAGTGCCCCCAGTGCCCCTATAGCCCATCCCAGTCCCTCCCAGTGCCCCTGTAGCCCGTCCCAGTCCCTCCCAGTGCCCCTATAGCCCCGTCCCAGTGCCCCATGCCCCTATAGCCCATCCCAGTGCCCCCAGTGCCCCTATAGCCCCATCCCAGTCCCTCCCAGTGCCCCTATAGCCCCATCCCAGTCCCTCCCAGTGCCCCTATAGCCCATCCCAGTGCCCCCAGTGCCCCTATAGCCCCATCCCAGTCCCTCCCAGTGCCCCTATAGCCCATCCCAGTGCCCCCAGTGCCCCTATAGCCCCATCCCAGTCCCTCCCAGTGCCCCTATAGCCCATCCCAGTGCCCCTATAGCCCATCCCAGTCCCTCCCAGTGCCCCTATAGCCCCATCCCAGTGCCCCCAATGCCCCTATAGCCCATCCCAGTCCCTCCCAGTGCCCCTGTAGCCCGTCCCAGTGCCCCTATAGCCTCATCCCAGTCCCTCCCAGTGCCCCTATAGCCCATCCCAGTGCCCACAGTGCCCCTATAGCCCCATCCCAGTCCCTCCCAGTGCCCCTTTGCCCATCCCAGTGCCCACAGTGCCCCTATAGCCCGTCCCAGTACCTCCCAGTGCCCCTATAGCCCCGTCCCAGTGCCCCCAGTGCCCCTATAGCCCGTCCCAGTCCCTCCCAGTGCCCCTATAGCCCATCCCAGTGCCCCCGGTGCCCCTATAGCTCATCCCAGTCCCTCCCAGTCCCTCCCAATGCCCCTATAGCCCATCCCAGTGCCCCTATAGCCCATCCCAGTGCCCCCAGTTCCCCTATAGCCCCGTCCCAGTGCCCCCAGTGCCCCTATAGCCCATCCCAGTGCCCCCATAGCCCATCCCAGTGCCCCCAGTGCCCCTATAGCTCATCCCAGTCCGTCCCCGTGCCCCTATAGCCCATCCCAGTCCCTCCCAGTGCCCCTATAGCCCCATCCCAGTGCCCCCAGTGCCCCTATAGCACCGTCCCAGTCCCTCCCAGTGCCCCTATAGCCCATCCCAGTCCCTCCCAGTGCCCCTATAGCCTCATCCCAGTCCCTCCCAGTGCCCCTATAGCCCGTCCCAGTGCCCCCAGTGCTCCTATAGCCCCATCCCAGTCCCCCCCAGTTCCCCCCAGTCCCCCTATACCCACATCCCAGTTCCCCCCAGTGCCCCTATACCCACATCCCAGTCCCCCCCAGTCCCTCCCAGTCTCCCCACCCGTCCCCCCACCATTGTCCCCCTCCCCACTCCTGTACCCCCAGTCCCTCCCAGTCCCTCCCAGTTCCCCCCCCGTCCCCCCAGTCCCCCTTGTCCCCCCCATATCCCCTCCATCCCCTCCCCCTGTTCCCCCCGTCCCCTCCCAGTCCATCCCAGTCCTTCCCAGTCCCTCCCAGTCTCCCCCAGTCCCCTCCCAGTCCCTCCCAGTCCCTCCTAGTCCCCCCACCCCTGTCCCCCCCACCCCTGTCCCCCCAGTCCCCCCCAGTCCATCCCAGTCCCCTCCCAGTCTCCTCCCAGTCCCTCCCAGTCCCCCCCAGTCCCCTCCCAGTCCCTCCCAATCCCCCCCAGTCCCCTCCCAGTCTCCTCCCAGTCCCTTCCAGTCTCCCCAGTCCCCTCCCAGTCCATCCCAGTCCCTCCCAGTCCCCCCCCAGTCTCTTTCCAGTCCCCTCCCAGTCCCTCCCAGTCCCCCCACCCCTGTCCCCCCCAATGTCCCCCTCCCCATCCCTGCCCCTCCACCCCTGTCCCCCCAGTCCCCCCCAGTCCCTCCCAGTCCCCTCCCAGTCTCCTCCCAGTCCCTCCCAGTCCCCCCACCCCGGTCCCCCCACAATGTCCCCCCCCCCATCCCTGCCCCTCCACCCCTGTACCCCCCTCCCCTGTCCCCCCAGTCCCCCCCAGTCCCTCCCAGTCCCTCCCAGTCCCCCCCAGTCCCCCCCAGTCCCCTCCCAGTCTCCTCCCAGTCCCTTCCAGTCTCCCCCAGTCCCCTCCCAGTCCCTCCCAGTCCCTCCCAGTCCCCCCCAGTCTCTTCCCAGTCCCTCCCAGTCCCCCCACCCCTGTCCCCCCCAATGTCCCCCTCCCCATCCCTGCCCCTCCACCCCTGTCCCCCCAGTCCCCTCCCAGTCCCTCCCAGTCCCCCCCAGTCCCCTCCCAGCCTCCTCCCAGTCTCCTCCCAGTCCCTTCCAGTCTCCCCAGTCCCCTCCCAGTCCATCCCAGTCCCTCCCAGTCCCCCCCAGTCTCTTTCCAGTCCCTCCCAGTCCCTCCCAGTGCCCCCACCCCTCTCCCCCCCCCAATGTCCCCCCCCATCCCTGCCCCTCCACCTCTGTCCATCCCACCCCTGTCCCCCCAGTCCCCCCCAGTCCCCTCCCAGCCTCCTCCCAGTCCCCTCCCAGTCCCTCCCAGTCCCCCCCAGTCCCCTCCCAGTCTCCTCCCAGTCCCTTCCAGTCTCCCCCAGTCCCCTCCCAGTCCCTCCCAGTCCCTCCCAGTCCCCTCCCAGCCTCCTCCCAGTCCCTCCCAGTCCCCCCCAGTCCCCTCCCAGCCTCCTCCCAGTCCCTCCCAGTCCCTCCCAGTCCCCGTACCCTTGTCCCCGTCCCCGCGGGGGCCGCAGCCGGCTGCCTCTGCCCCATGGCCCCCCCCAGCGCCGAGGGGTCCCTGCAACCAGACACCCCGTTACCGGCCCCCCCAGCACCCACTGGGACCAGTAACCCCCCCGCACTGGTCCCAGTGCTCCCCCACTCCGGGGCTGGTGCCAGCACCCAGGCTAAACTGGTCCCAGTATCCCCTCTGGACTGGTTCCAGCATCTGCCCACCCATGACCCCTCCCAGTATCTGGTCTGGATTGGTCCCAGCACCCGCCTGCAGCCTGAACTGGTCCCAGTATCCCTCCTGAACTGGTGCCAGCGTCTATTCTTGGCCTCAACTGGTCCCAGCATCCACCCTGAACTGGTTCCAGTATCCGCCCTGCCCTGAACTGGTCCCAGCATCCCACCTGAACTGGTCCCAGCATCCATCCTCTACTAGTCCCAGCATCAACTCTTGAACTGGTCCCAGTACCCACTCTTGGCCTGAACTGGTCCCAGTATCTCCCCCTGAACTGGTCCCAGTATCCCCCCTGGCCTGAACTGGTCCCCACATCCCTCCTGAATTGGTCCCAGTACCCACTCTTGGCCTGAACTGGTCCCAATATCTCCCCCTGAACTGGTCCCAGTACCCACTCTTGGCCTGAACTGGTTCCAGCATTCCCCCTGAACCAGTCCCAGTATCTCCCTCGAACTGGTCCCAGTATCCCCCCTTAACCGCTGCCAGCAACCACCCCCCCTTGAACTCCTCCCAGCATCGCTCCTCTACTGGTCCCAGTATCCCCCCTGGCCTGAACTGGTCCCCGCATCCCTCCTGAACTGGTCCCAGTACCCACTCTCCACCTGAACTGGTCCCCATATCCCTCCTGAACTGGTCCCCGTACCCATTCTTGGCCTGAACTGGTTCCAGCATCTCCCCCAAACTGGTCCCAGTATTCCCCCCTTAACCGCTGCCAGCACCCACCCAGACTGGTCCCAGTACCCACTCTCCACCTGAACTGGTCCCAGTATCTCCCCCTGGACTGGTCCCAGCACCCACTCTTGGCCTGAACTGGTCCCAGTATCTCCCCTGAACTGGTCCCAGTACCCACTCTTGGCCTGAACTGGTCCCTGTATCCCTCCTGAACTGGTCCCAGTACCCACTCTTGGCCTGAACTGGTTCCAGCATCTCCCCTGAACTGGTCCCAGTATCTCCCCCTGAACTGGTCCCAGTACCCACTCTTGGCCTGAACTGGTTCCAGCATCTCCCCTGAACTGGTCCCAGTATCTCCCCCTGAACTGGTCCCAGCACCCACTCTCAGCCTGAACTGGTCCCAGTATCTCCCCCTGAACTGGTCCCAGTATCCCCCCTGGCCTGAACTGGTCCCCACATCCCTCCTGAATTGGTCCCAGTACCCACTCTTGGCCTGAACTGGTCCCAATATCTCCCCCTGAACTGGTCCCAGTACCCACTCTTGGCCTGAACTGGTTCCAGCATTCCCCCTGAACCAGTCCCAGTATCTCCCTCGAACTGGTCCCAGTATCCCCCCTTAACCGCTGCCAGCAACCACCCCCCCTTGAACTCCTCCCAGCATCGCTCCTCTACTGGTCCCAGTATCCCCCCTGGCCTGAACTGGTCCCCGCATCCCTCCTGAACTGGTCCCAGTACCCACTCTCCACCTGAACTGGTCCCCATATCCCTCCTGAACTGGTCCCCGTACCCATTCTTGGCCTGAACTGGTTCCAGCATCTCCCCCAAACTGGTCCCAGTATTCCCCCCTTAACCGCTGCCAGCACCCACCCAGACTGGTCCCAGTACCCACTCTCCACCTGAACTGGTCCCAGTATCTCCCCCTGGACTGGTCCCAGCACCCACTCTTGGCCTGAACTGGTCCCAGTATCTCCCCTGAACTGGTCCCAGTACCCACTCTTGGCCTGAACTGGTCCCTGTATCCCTCCTGAACTGGTCCCAGTACCCACTCTTGGCCTGAACTGGTTCCAGCATCTCCCCTGAACTGGTCCCAGTATCTCCCCCTGAACTGGTCCCAGTACCCACTCTTGGCCTGAACTGGTTCCAGCATCTCCCCTGAACTGGTCCCAGTATCTCCCCCTGAACTGGTCCCAGCACCCACTCTCAGCCTGAACTGGTCCCAGTATCTCCCCCAAACTGGTCCCATCACCCCCCCCCGAACTGCTCCCAGCACCCACCCAGCCTCCTCCCAGCACCCACTCTTGGTCTGAACTGGTCCCAGTATCTCCCCCTGAACTGGTCCCAGCACCCACTCTCAGCCTGAACTGGTCCCAGCATCTCCCCCTGAACTGGTCCCAGTATCTCCCCCAAACTGGTCCCATCACCCCCCCCCGAACTGCTCCCAGCACCCACCCAGCCTCCTCCCAGCACCCACTCTTGGTCTGAACTGGTCCCAGTATCTCCCCCTGAACTGGTCCCAGCACCCACTCTCAGCCTGAACTGGTCCCAGCATCTCCCCCTGAACTGGTCCCAGTATCTCCCCCAAACTGGTCCCATCACCCCCCCCCGAACTGCTCCCAGCACCCACCCAGCCTCCTCCCAGCACCCACTCTTGGTCTGAACTGGTCCCAGTATCTCCCCCTGAACTGGTCCCAGCACCCACTCTCAGCCTGAACTGGTCCCAGCATCTCCCCCTGAACTGGTCCCAGTATCTCCCCCTGAACTGGTCCCAGTATCTCCCCCAAACTGGTCCCATCACCCCCCCCCGAACTGCTCCCAGCACCCACCCAGCCTCCTCCCAGCACCCACTCTTGGTCTGAACTGGTCCCAGTATCTCCCCCTGGACTGGTCCCAGCACCCACTCTCAGCCTGAACTGGTCCCAGTATCTCCCCCTGAACTGGTCCCAGCATCTCCCCCTGAACTGGTCCCAGTATCTCCCCCAAACTGGTCCCATCACCCCCCCCCGAACTGCTCCCAGCACCCACCCAGCCTCCTCCCAGCACCCACTCTTGGTCTGAACTGGTCCCAGTATCTCCCCCTGAACTGGTCCCAGCACCCACTCTCAGCCTGAACTGGTCCCAGTATCTCCCCTGAACTGGTCCCAGTATCTCCCCCAAACTGGTCCCATCACCCCCCCCCCGAACTGCTCCCAGCACCCACCCAGCCTCCTCCCAGCACCCACTCTTGGTCTGAACTGGTCCCAGTATCCCCCCCCCTTAAACTCCTCCACCCCCCCCCCATACTGGTCCCACCACCCCCTTCATACTGGTCCCAGTATCCCCCCCGTACTGGTCGGGGGGTCCCTACCCGCCTGGGTGCTGCCTGCCCGCTGCCTGCGCCGTCACCCAGCCCTCGGGCCCCCGGGCGCCGCTGATTCACTGGGCCTGGCCCCCCCCGCCCCCCCCCGCAGCACCCAGACCCCCCCTCCCCCCCCTCTGGCACCCATGGAGGCGGGGGGGGGGGCGGGGGGGAAGCCGGGCATCGGGGGGGGAGCACCCAAGGGTGCTGGGGGGGGGGGGTGATGGTAGGGCCCCATTGCTAAGGTCTGGGGGGGGAGCTGGGGGGGGCGGTTATGGGGGGGGGCACAAGATTGGGGTGCGGGGGGGGGCCCTGGGGTGCGGGGGGGGTCTCTGGGGTGGGGGGGGTTATGGGGGGGGGAGCACAAGATTGGGGTGCGGGGGGGGGTCCCTGGGGTGGGGGGGGGTCTGGGGGGGAGCACAAGATTGGGGTGCGGGGGGGTCTCTGGGGTGGGGGGGGTTATGGGGGGGAGCACAAGATTGGGGTGCGGGGGGGGTCCCTGGGGTGGGGGAGGTCTGGGGGGGGGGTTATGGGGGGGAGCACAAGATTGGGGTGCGGTGGGGGGTCCCTGGGGTGGGGGGGGTCTGGGGGGGTTATGGGGGGGAGCACAAGATTGGGGTGCGGGGGGGGTCCCTGGGGTGGGGGGGGTCTGGGGGGGTTATGGGGGGGAGCACAAGACTGGGGTGCGGGGGGGGTCCCTGGGGTGGGGGGGGTCTGGGGGGTGGGTTATGGGGGGGAGCACAAGATTGGGGTGCGGGGGGGGTCCCTGGGGTGGGGGGGGTCTGTGGGGCGTTATGGGGGGGAGCACAAGATTGGGGTGCGGGGGGGGGTCCCTGGGGTGGGGGGGGTCTGGGGGGGGTTATGGGGGGGGAGCACAAGATTGGGGTGCGGGGGGGGTCCCTGGGTGGGGGGGGTCTGGGGGGGAGCACAAGATTGGGGTGCGGGGGGGGCCCCTGGGGTGGGGGGGGTCTGGGGGGGGAGCACAAGATTGGGGTGCGGGGGGGGTCCCTGGGGTGGGGGGGGTCTGGGGGGGCGGTTATGGGGGGAGCACAAGATTGGGGTGCGGGGGGGGGTCTCTGGGGTGGGGGGGTTATGGGGGGGAGCACAAGATTGGGGTGCGGGGGGGGGCCCTGGGGTGCGGGGGGGGGTCTCTGGGGTGGGGGGGGTTATGGGGGGGGGAGCACAAGATTGGGGTGCGGGGGGGGGCCCTGGGGTGGGGGGGGTCTGGGGGGTTATGGGGGAAGCACAAGATTGGGGTGCGGGGGGGGGCCCTGGGGTGGGGGGGGTCTGGGGGGGTTATGGGGGGGCACAAGATTGGGGTGCGGGGGGGGGGTCCCTGGGGTGGGGGGGGTCTGGGGGGGTTATGGGGGGGAGCACAAGATTGGGGTGCGGGGGGGTCCCTGGGGTGGGGGGGGGTCTGGGGGGGAGCACAAGATTGGGGTGCGGGGGGGGGTCCCTGCGGTGGGGGGGTTATGGGGGGGAGCACAAGATTGGGGTGCGGGGGGGGGCCCTGGGGTGGGGGGGCTCTGGGGGGGCTATGGGGGGGAGCACAAGATTGGGGTGCGGGGGGGGGCCCTGGGGTGGGGGGGGTCTGGGGGGGGCGGTTATGGGGGGGAGCACAAGATTGGGGTGCGGGGGGTCCCTGGGGTGGGGGGGGTCTGGGGGGGTTATGGGGGGGAGCACAAGATTGGGTGCGGGGGGGGTCCCTGGGGTGGGGGGGGTTATGGGGGGGGAGCACAAGATTGGGGTGCGGGGGGGGGCCCTGGGGTGGGGGGGGTCTGGGGGGTTATGGGGGGGGCACAAGATTGGGGTGCGGGGGGGGTCCCTAAGGTGAGGGAGGTCTGGGGGGGGGGTTATGGGGGGGAGCACAAGATTGGGGTGCGGGGGGGGTCCCTGGGGTGGGGGGGGTCTGGGGGGGGCGGTTATGGGGGGGAGCACAAGATTGGGGTGCGGGGGGGGGCCCTGGGTGGGGGGGTCTGGGGGGGGTTATGGGGGGGAGCACAAGATTGGGGTGCGGGGGGGGTCCCTGGGGTGGGGGGGGTCTGGGGGGGTTATGGGGGGGAGCACAAGATTGGGGTGCGGGGGGGGCCCTGGGGTGGGGGGGTCTGGGGGGGGCGGTTATGGGGGGAGCACAAGATTGGGGTGCGGGGGGGTCCCTGGGGTGGGGGGGTCTGGGGGGGGTATGGGGGGGAGCACAAGATTGGGGTGCGGGGGGGGGGTCCCTGGGTGGGGGGGGTTATGGGGGGCGGTTATGGGGGGGGAGCACAAGATTGGGGTGCGGGGGGGGGGGTCCCTGGGGTGGGGGGGGTCTGGGGGGGTTATGGGGGGAGCACAAGATTGGGGTGCGGGGGGGTCCCTGGGGTGGGGGGGGTCTGGGGGGGTTATGGGGGGGAGCACAAGATTGGGGTGCGGGGGGGGGCCCTGGGGTGGGGGAGGTCTGGGGGGGGGTTATGGGGGGGGAGCACAAGATTGGGGTGCGGGGGGGGGGTCCCTGGGGTGGGGGGGGTCTGGGGGGGGTTATGGGGGGAGCACAAGATTGGGGTGCGGGGGGGGCCCTGGGGTGGGGGGGGTCTGGGGGGGGCGGTTATGGGGGGGAGCACAAGATTGGGGTGCGGGGGGGGGGTCCCTGGGGTTGGGGGGTCTGGGGGGGTTATGGGGGGGAGCACAAGATTGGGGTGCGGGGGGGGGCCTTGGGGTGGGGGGGGTCTGGGGGGGTTATGGGGGGGAGCACAAGATTAGGTATGCGGGGGGGTCCCTGGGGTGGGGGGGGGTCTGGGAGGGCACAGAGGGGATGGGGGGACCCTTTGCGGGGGGGTACGTGGGGGGACCGGACCCCCGGGAGTGGGGATCGCGGGGGGGGGGGCACACAGATCCCCCGGGGGGGAAGGACCGGGGGCTACTGGGGGGAACTGGGATCCGGGGGGCTACTGGGGGGACTGGGATCCAGGGGCTACTGGGGGAACTGGATCCAGGGAGATACTGGAGGGAACTGGGATCCAGGGGGCTACTGGGGGGAACTGGGATCCAAGGAGCTGCTGGGGAACTGGGATCCAGGGAGATACTGGAGGGAACTGGGATCCAGGGGCTACTGGGGGGAACTGGGATCCAAGGAGCTGCTGGGGGAACTGGGATCCAGGGAGATACTGGAGGGAACTGGGATCCAGGGGCCACTGGGGGAACTGGGATCCAAGGAGCTGCTGGGGGGACTGGGATCCAGGGGGCTACTGGGGGAACTGGGATCCAAGGAGCTGCTGGGGGGACTGGGATTCAGGGAGATACTGGAGGACTGGATCCGGGGGGCTACTGGAGGGACTGGGATCTGAGGACCTACTGGGAGGACTGGCATCTAGGGGACTACTGGGAGGAACTGGAATCCGGGGGGCTACTGGGAGGACTGGGATCCAGGGGGCTACTGGGAGGAACTGGGATCCGGGGGGCTACTGGGGGGACTGGGATCCAGGGGGCTACTGGGAGAAACTGGGATCCAGGGAGATACTGGGGGGAACTGGGATCCAGGGAGATGCTGGGGGGACTGGGATCCAGGGAGATACTGGGAGGACTGGGATCCGGGGGGCTACTGGAGGGACTGGGATCTGAGGACCTACTGGGAGGACTGGGATCTAGGGGACTACTGGGAGGAACTGCAATCCGGGGGGCTACTGGGAGGACTGGGATCCAGGGGGCTACTGGGGGGAACTGGGATCCGGGGGGCTACTGGGGGGACTGGGATCCAGGGAGATACTGGAGGTAACTGGGATCCAAGGAGATGCTGGGGGGACTGGGATTCAGGGAGATACTGGGAGGACTGGGATCCGGGGGGCTACTGGAGGGACTGGGATCCGAGGACCTACTGGGAGAACTGGGATCTAGGGGACTACTGGGAGGAACTGGGATCCGGGGGGCTACTGGAGGGACTGGGATCTGAGGACCTACTGGGAGAACTGGGATCTAGGGGACTACTGGGAGGAACTGGGATCCGGGGGGCTACTGGGAGGACTGGGATCTAGGGGACTACTGGGAGGAACTGGGATCCGGGGGGCTACTGGAGGGACTGGGATCCGAGGACCTACTGGGAGAACTGGGATCTAGGGGACTACTGGGAGGAACTGGAATCCGGGGGGCTACTGGGAGAAACTGGGATCCGGGGAGATACTGGGAGGTCTGGGATCCAGGGCGCTGCTGGAGGGACGTGCCCGTGAGCCCGCTGCCTGTACGTACAGCCGCATATAGGTGCGTACGTTGCCTATAGGCTTCCATACTTCCCGGCGCGCTCGGCTTGTAGGACCCAGCGGCGTCCCCCTGGCGGGAGGGGAAGTGGGCGGGGCCAAGCGGGGGTCGGACCTGATTGAAGCCCGCGGCGCCGCCCAAAGCAGGTGCGGGCGGGACCATGCGGACCTGATTGAAACCCGCCGGGGAGGGGGGCGCGCGGCGATTGACTCGACCACGTCCGGCCTCGCCCTATATAAGGCGGGAGGCGCCGGCGGGGGCTTCAGTTCCGGAGCCGCCGTCGCCGAAAGCGCCGCCCACCGCCGCGGCCCCGCCCACCGCCGCGGCCCCGCCCACCGCCGCGGCCCCGCCCACCGCCGCGGCCCCGCCCACCGCCGCGGCGCCCACAAGGTAGCTCCGCCCCCTTTAATCAACCCCTGTTTCTCATTAAATCAGCGATTCCCGCAGTAAATACGCTTGGAAATCCCCCTTTTCCCTCAAAACCAACTTAAAATCCCCCTTTTCTCTCCCCAACCCCACTTTTTTTTTTTTTTTTTAAATCTCCAACCCAAACCCGCCACTTCACGCCTGCAAAACCCAGCCCTGCTTTTACTTTTCCCGTAAAATTCATTATTTTCCTCCAATTCCCTGCCTTATCCCTCCCTCCAAACTATTTCCCACCTCCCCCTCAACTCTCTGTGGTTTCTCCCTGCAGGAAACCCCTCTTTTCTTTCAAAATTTGGGGGTTTTTCCCTCAGAAATCCCCCCTTTCCCCACCTCTACCCCTCACAAACCCTTTTCCTGCCCCCCAAAAGCTGTTATTTTCCCGCTTTATTTTTTTTTCTCCTCAGAGAACCCTGCCTTCTTTTCAAAACTGGTTTTATTATTAAAAAAATTCTCAGAAAACACCATTCTTATTAAAAAAAAAAATACTTTTTCCCCACAGAATACATTTTCCTCTTGGAAAAGAAACCCCAAACCCCACAACAAACAGGGTTTTTTTCCTCCTCAGGAAACCCCAATTTTTAGTAAATTCACTTTTTTCCTCAGAAAACCCCTATTTTCCCCTCAAAACCCCTTTTTTTTCCTTAAAACCCACCGCAAACTTCACTTTTTAAAAAAATAATACCTTTTTTCCTTCCACCCCCTAATTTTTCCACTCGGAACCCCCCATTTTCCACCAAAAGCTTTTTTTTTTTTCCTCTCAGAACCCCATTTTTCTCCGCAGAACCCCCTACTTCCCATCAAAAAAAAATCTCCTCGCTACCCCCCCATTTTCCATCCAAAAATTTTCAGAGGAAAAATGGGGAAAATGAGCACAAAAGAGAGATTTTTTTTTCCTAAAGAAAAAGCTGGGGGGGAGGTTGAGCAACAAGGATTTTCCTCGGGAAAAATCTCTTTTTTTGCTCAATCTCCCCCTCTTTGCCCTCAAACCCCTCCCTGCTTTCTAGCAAAGAAATCCTTTTTTCCCCCAAAATCCCTCATTTTTCTTAAAAAAAAAAAAAAAAAAAAATCATTTTCCCCTCCGAACCCCCCCACTTTCTACCCCAAACCCACTCCTGCTCAAGCCCTTTTCCTCACAAAAAAACCCCTTTTTTTTGCTCCGACTCGCCCTTTTTCTCTTCCAAATCCTTCATTTTTGGGAAAAATAAACCCTTTTCTCAAAACCGCCGCTTTTTACCTCAAATGTCACTTTTCTACCCGGGTGGCTCCAAGCACTTTCATTTGTGCTCTTCAAAAACCCACCCTAAGAAATGGCCTCGGGATTTGGGGTGCTGGGGACCCAAGGGATTGGGGTGCCCAGGCACTGAGGGATCGGGGTGCTCAGGATTGGGGTGCCCTGGCCTCAAGGGATTGGGGTGCCTGGGTCCCAAAGGATTGGGGTGCCTGGAATCAGGGTGCCCAGGACCCAAGGGACTGGGGTGCTGGGACCCCAAGGGATCGGGGTGCCCAGGATCAGGGTGCCTGGGTCCCAAGGGATCGGGGTGCCCTGGCCTCAAGGGATTGGGGTGCCCAGGATGAGGGTGCCTGGGTCCCAAGGGATCGGGGTGCCCTGGCCTCAAGGGATTGGGGTGCTCGGCATCAGGGTGCCTGGGACCCAAGGGATTGGGGTGCCCAGGACCCCAAGGGACTGGGGTGCTGGGACCCCAAGGGATCAGGGTGCCCTGGCCTCAAGGGATTGGGGTGCTCAGGATCAGGGTGCCTGGGTCCCAAGGGATCGGGGTGCCCAGACCCTGAGGGATTGGGGTGCTTGGGATCAGGGTGCCCAGGTCCTAAGGGATTGGGGTGCCCTGGCCTCAAGGGATTGGGGTGCTTGGCATCAGGGTGCCCAGGCCCTGAGGAATTGGGGTGCCTGGGACCCAAGGGATTGGGGAGCTGGGACCCCAAGGGATCGGGGTGCCCAGGATCAGGGTGCCTGGGTCCCAAAGGATTGGGGTGCCTGGAATCAGGGTGCCCGGGTCCTAAAGGATTAGGGCACCCCAGACTCAAGGGATTGGGGTGCTGGGGCCCCAAGGGATCAGGGTGCCCTGGCCTCAAGGGATTGGGGTGCTTGGGATCAGGGTTCCTGGGTCCTAAGGGATCGGGGTGCCCAGACCCTGAGGGATTGGGGTGCTCAGGATCAAGGTGCCTGGGTCCCAAGGGATTGGGGTTCCCTGGCCTCAAGGAATTGGGGTGCTTGGCATCAGGGTGCCCAGGTCCTGAGGGATTGGGGTGCCTGGGACCCAAGGGATTGGGGAGCTGGGAAGGGATCGGGGTGCCCAGGATCAGGGTGCCTGGGTCCCAAAGGATTGGGGTGCCTGGAATCAGGGTGCCCAGGACCCAAGGGATTGGGGTGCTGGGACCCTGAGGGATTGGGGTGCCCTGGCCTCAAGGGATTGGGGTGCTCAGGATCAGGGTGCCTGGGTCCCAAGGGATCGGGGTGCCCAGACCCTGAGGGATTGGGGTGCTTGGGATCAGGGTGCCCAGGTCCTAAGGGATTGGGGTGCCCAGGCCCTGAGGGATCAGGGTGCTCAGGGTTGAGGCCTCTGGGTCCCAAGGGATTGGGGTGCCCTGGCCTCAAGGGATTGGGGTGCTTGAGATCAGGGTGCCCAGGTCCTAAAGGATTAGGGTGCCTGGAACTGGGGTGCCCCAGACCCAAGGGACTGGGGAGCTGGGACCCCAAGGGATCGGGGTGCCCAGGATCAGGGTGCCTGGGTCCCAAAGGATTGGGGTGCCTGGAATCAGGGTGCCCGGGTCCTAAAGGATTAGGGCACCCCAATCCCAGGCACCCAAGACTCAAGGAATTGGGGTGCTGGGGCCCCAAGGGATGAGGGTTCCCTGGCCTCAAGGGATTGGGGTGCTTGGGATCAGGGTGCCTGGGTCCTAAGGGATCGGGGTGCCCAGACCCTGAGGGATTGGGGTGCTCAGGATCAGGGTGCCTGGGTCCTAAGGGATTGGGGTTCCCTGGCCTCAAGGAATTGGGGTGCTTAGCATCAGGGTGCCCAGGTCCTGAGGGATTGGGGTGCTTGGGATCGGGGTGCCCTGGCCCCAAGGGATTGGGGTGCCCAGGATCAGGGTGCCTGGGTCCCAAGGGACTGGGGTGCCCTGGCCTCAAGGGATTGGGGTGCCTGGAGGGATTAGGGTTCCTGGGATTGGGGTATTTGGGGTCAGGATGCTGGGGCCCCAAAAGTTTGGGGTGCCTGGGTCCTGAAGGATTGGGGTGCCTGGGCCCCAAGAGGTTGGGGTGCCTGGGCCCTGAGGAATTGGGGTGCCTGAAACCGGGGTGCCGAGGACCAAGGTGCCAAGGCCCCGAGGGACGGGGGTGCCCCAACATCGAGGAATCGGGGGTCACCCAGAGATCAAGGCACCGAGAAAGAGGGAGAAGTGGGGTACCCCATCACCCCGGAACGGGGGGACCCCGAGAGCGCGCTTGCCGAGGGGAACGGGGGGCTGGGGGAGGGGGGGGAATTGGGGTCCCCCCCGGGGCCGCCAGCGTTAAGCGTTGTGTTTCTGCCTCTTCCAGAAGCGCTTGACGTCGGGGTGCCCGCCGGGGGTCACCACCATCAGCCGTCGGCCGGGGTTCTCGAAGACCAGCACCCCCAAAGCTCGCGCGTGGTCCCGCAGCACCTCGAAATCCACCTGCGACAGGAACTGGTTGTACAGGACTCCTGGAGAGGGGGGGACACACACACGGGGGGGGGGGGGTGTCAGCGGTGCTGGGGACACCCCTCCCCACCCACACACACACCTTGGGGACTGTCACCTCCCCCTGGGGACCCCCCGTCCGCCTGATGGCGGCCAGCACCTTGTGGGGGTCCCCTGGGGTGGGCACCTTCTGCCGGGGATCTGTCCCTCCTTGGGGACCTCAGGGGCTGTCACCTCCCCTTGGGGACATACCCAGGGTTGTCACCTCCCCTTGGGGACCTCAGGGACTGTGCCATCCCCTCGGGGACCTCCCCAGGGCTGTCACCTCCCCCTTGGGGACCTCAGGGACTGTGCCATCCCCTCGGGGACCTCCCCAAGGCTGTCACCTCCCCCTTGGGGACCTCAGGGACTGTGCCATCCCCTCGGGGACCTCCCCAAGGCTGTCACCTCCCCCTTGGGGACCTCAGGGACTGTGCCATCTCCTCGGGGACCTCCCCAGGGTTGTCACCTCCCCTTGGGGACCTCAGGGACTGTGCCATCCCCTCGGGGACCTCCCCAGGGCTGTCACCTCCCCCTTGGGGACCTCAGGGACTGTGCCATCCCCTCGGGGACCTCCCCAAGGCTGTCACCTCCCCCTTGGGGACCTCAGGGACTGTGCCATCCCCTCGGGGACCTCCCCAAGGCTGTCACCTCCCCCTTGGGGACCTCAGGGACTGTGCCATCTCCTCGGGGACCTCCCCAGGGTTGTCACCTCCCCTTGGGGACCTCAGGGACTGTGCCATCCCCTCGGGGACCTCCCCAGGGCTGTCACCTCCCCCTTGGGGACCTCAGGGACTGTGCCATCCCCTCGGGGACCTCCCCAAGGCTGTCACCTCCCCCTTGGGGACCTCAGGGACTGTGCCATCCCCTCGGGGACCTCCCCAAGGCTGTCACCTCCCCCTTGGGGACCTCAGGGACTGTGCCATCTCCTCGGGGACCTCCCCAGGGTTGTCACCTCCCCTTGGGGACCTCAGGGACTGTGCCATCCCCTCGGGGACCTCCCCAGGGCTGTCACCTCCCCCTTGGGGACCTCAGGGACTGTGCCATCCCCTCGGGGACCTCCCCAAGGCTGTCACCTCCCCCTTGGGGACCTCAGGGACTGTGCCATCCCCTCGGGGACCTCCCCAAGGCTGTCACCTCCCCCTTGGGGACCTCAGGGACTGTGCCATCTCCTCGGGGACCTCCCCAGGGTTGTCACCTCCCCTTGGGGACCTCAGGGACTGTGCCATCCCCTCGGGGACCTCCCCAGGGCTGTCACCTCCCCCTTGGGGACCTCAGGGACTGTGCCATCCCCTTGGGGACATACTCAGGGTTGTCCCCTCCCCTCAGGGACCTCAGGGACTGTCCCCTCCCCTCGGGGACCTCCCCAGGGCTGTCCCCTCCCCTTGGAGACTGTCACCTCCCCTCGGGGACCACCCCAGCGGCTGTCACCTCCCCTTGGGGACCTCTCCAGGACTGTCACCTCTCCTGAGGGACTGTCACCTCCCCTTCCCATCCCTTGGGGACCCTAGGGACTGTCACCTCCCCTCGGGGACTTCTCCAGGGCTGTCACCTCTCCTCAGGGACTGTCACCTCCCCTTCCCATCCCTTGGGGACCCTAGGGACTGTCACCTCCCCTCAGGGACTTCTCCAGGGCTGTCACCTTGCCTTGGGGACATCGAGGACAACATTGGGACACCCGAGGCTACCACCTTCCCTTAGCTGTCCCCCCCACTTGGGGACACCCTAGGGATGCCAGTTCCCCCGGGGGACTCCCCCAAAAAGCCCTGGGGACACCCCAGGGATGCCACCTCCCCCCTTGGGGACACCGGGGTGACACCAGGGGACACTGGGGGGGGGGTGTGTGTGCCTGTGTCACCCCCCCCTCGCCTCACCCTCGGAGAAGCGCAGCCGGTCCCGCTCCAGCTCCCACAGACGGATCTGGTCGGTGATTGTGGGGGGCAGCACCGGGGTCTGGGGGTGCAAGGGGGACGTGGAGCCAGGCGTCCGGGACCCCCCCAGGGGACCCAGGTGTCTGGGGACCCCCCCCCCCCCCCCCATATCCCCTGGCGGGGGGGACCCCGAAATCTGGGACCCCCCCCACCCACCCAGCAGTTTGGGCACCCACCTGCTTGGCCATGACGGGGTGCGCCCGGGTGCGGAGGAAATGGATGATCTGGGGGGGGGGGGGAATGTTAGTGGGGGCACCCCAATATCCTCGGGGGCACCCCAATGCACCCAGCACCCCCAGGGGTACCCCAACATCCACAGGGGCACCCCAATATTCCTTCAAAGCACCCCAGTGCCCCCAAAACTCCCTAAGGGACCCCAATAGCCCCTGGGGAAGCCCAGGGGGTACCCCAATATACTCAGGGGCACCCCAATGCACCCAGCACCCCCATGGGTACCCAAACATCCGCAGGAGCACCCCAATATCCCTCTGAGGCACCCCAATGCCCCCAAAACCCCCTAGAGAACCCCAATACCCCCAGGGGCACCCCAATATCCCTCATTGATGTATCCCAATACCCCCAGCACCCCCAGGATCACCCCAATACCCCCAGCACCCCCAGGATCACCCCAATACCCCCTGTGGGGCACCCCAATACCCCCAGCACCCCCAGGAGCACCCCAATACCCCCCTGTGAGGTACCTCAATACCCCCAGCACCCCCAGGAGCACCCCAATACCCACCTGTGAGGTACGCCAATACTCCCCGCCCCCCCAGGAGCACCCCAATACCCCCCATGAGGCACCCCAATAACCCCAGCACCCCCAAGGGCACCCCAATACCCCGTGTGAGTCACCCCAATAACCCCAGCACCCCCAAGGGCACCCCAATACCCCCAGCACCCCTGGGACACCCAAATACCTCCCTGTGAGGTACCCCAATACTCCCAGCCCCCCCAGGAGCACCCCAATACCCCCCGTAAGGCACCCCAATACCCCCAGCACCCCCAGGGGCACCCCAATACCCCCTGTGACGCACCCCAATACCCCCTGCGAGGCACCCCAATACACCCAGCACCCCCAGGGGCACCCCAATACCCCCCTGTGGGACACCTGAATACCCCCAGCACCCCCAGGAGCACCCCAATACCCCCCTGTGAGGCACCCCAATACCCCCTGTGAGGCACCCCAATACCCCCAGCAGCCCCTGGGACACCCCAATACCCCCTGTGGGGCACCCCAATACCCCCAGCACCCCAAGGAGCACCCCAATACCCCCCTGAGGCACCCCAATACCCCCTGTGAGGCACCCCAATACCCCCAGCAGCCCCTGGGACACCCCAATACCCCCTGTGGGGCACCCCAATACCCCCAGCACCCCCAGGAGCACCCCAATACCCCCTGTGAGGCACCCCAATACCCCCAGCACCCCTGCGACACCCCAATATCCCCTGTGGGGCACCCCAATCCCCCTCTGTGAAGCACCCCAGGGCCCCCCATCCCTCTCGGGCATGTCCCCACATCCCCACCTGGTGATGGCCACCCACGCCCCGTGTCGTGTCCCATCCCGTCCCCCCCCCGGCCCCGTGCGCGCGTCCCCTCGCCGCGTCCCCACCTGGTCGGCGGTGATGCCGTTGGCGATGGCCGCCTGCACGCTGTCCCTTGTCACCTGGGCCACCACCAGGTTGGGGAAGCGATAGAGGAGCTCGGAGAAGAGGGCGATGAGGGCGATCTGCAGCTCCGAGTCTGGGGTGGGGGACACACACACACACACGTGACAACGGGGACAACGGGGGACATGGGGGACACGATGGCCAAGAGGGGACGAGGGACGACACGGGAACAAGGGGGTCAGGACAGACAGGGGAGGCAGACGCGAAGGATGGGGACGCAAAGGGACACGGGCGACAGAACGGGACAAGTGACAGACAGGGGACACGGGGGGGGGGGGACCTGGACACCTGGGTCCTCTGTGTCACCCCCCCCCCCCGCCCCGTGGGGACAGGGGAGGGGACAGGGCAGGGGACGGGGGTCCCACCTGTGTAGGCGTAGATGCGGTAGTTGGTCTCGACGAGGACGAAGCCGTGAGCGTCGGGCTCGGGGGGGGCCCCCGACGTCCCCGAGGCCAGCGCGATGGCCAGGCGCGTGGGGTAGAAGCGGCGGGACTTGCGCTGGGGGGGGGGACGACGGGGGACACACGGACACACGATGGGGACACGGGACAGACACGCGGGGTTGGGGACAGGGTCAGGGTGGGGACGTGGGGACAGTGACAGGCAGCAAGAACGCGGGGACGGGGACAAGCCCCAATCCCTGAGAGGGTCCTGTCACCCCCCCCACCCCAGTGCCCCCCTCCCTGTCCCCCTCCCTGTGTGTCCCTTGTGCCCCCCCCTTGTCACCCCCTGTGTCACCCCCTGTCACCCCCCCTGTCACCCCGTGTCCCCTCGTGTCACCTTTCTCTGGAAGACGAGCCCGAACTCACGCAGGTGCTGCAGGAAGGTGAGCAGGGACTCGCTCATGCCCTCCACGGAGTAATCCTGGGGACAGCCATTCCCAGTTCCCCCCAGTTAGTCCCAGTTACTCCCAGTAACCCCTAATGCCCCCCAGCCCTCCACGGAGTAATCCTGGGGACAGCCATTCCCAGTTACCCCCAGTTACTCCCAGTTACTCCCAGTAACCCCTAATGCCCCCCAGCCCTCCACGGAGTAATCCTGGGGACAGCTATTCCCAGTTACCCCCAGTTACTCCCAGTAACCCCTAAGGCCCCCCAGCCCTCCACAGAGTAATCCTGGGGACAGCCATTCCCAGTTAACCCCAGTTCCTCCCAGTAACCCCTAAGGCCCCCAGCCTTCCATACAATAATCCTGGGAACTGGTGCTCCCAGTTACCCCCAGTTCCTCCCAGTAACCCCTAAGCCCCCCAGCCTTCCACACAATAATCCTGGGGACTGGTGCTCCCAGTTACCCCCAGTTCCTCCCAGTAACCCCTAAGCCCCCCCCAGCCCTCCACACAGTAATCCTGGGGACTGGTGCTCCCAGTTACCCCCAGTTCCTCCCAGTAACCCCTAAGCCCCCCCCAGCCCTCTACACAGTAATCCTGGGGACTGGTGCTCCCAGTTACCCCCAGTTCCTCCCAGTAACCCCTAAGCCCCCCCCCAGCCTTCCATACAATAATCCTGGGGACTGGTGCTCCCAGTTACCCCCAGTTCCTCCCAGTAACCCCTAAGCCCCCCAGCCTTCCACACAATAATCCTGGGGACTGGTGCTCCCAGTTACCCCCAATTCCTCCCAGTAACCCCTAAGCCCCCCCCGCAGCCCTCCACAGCATAATCATGCCGACAGCCCCCCCCCCCCCAGTTACCCCCAGTTTCCCCCTCCAGTAACCCCCCACCCCTCCCCAGATCAACCCAGGGGGTCCAGGGGGGGGGGTGTCCCCCCCCCAGCCCCCTGGGTGCCCCCCCCTGCCCCACAGCCCCCCCCGAGTGGGGTGTGGGGCCCCCCCCCCCCCCCCACCTTGCCGAGGGTGGAGAAGCTGAGCTGGAAGAGGAAGGAGAGGATCTCCACCAGATCCATACCCCGAGCCTGGAAAAATGGGGGGGGGGGGAGCATTTAAGGGGGGCACTGGGGGATGATTTGGGGGGGGTCCGGTTTTTGGGGGACCCCCTGTTTTTTGGGGGACCCCCCCCCCAATCTTACTTCTGCTCCTCGTAGGTATTGGAGGACGAAATACCAGAGCTGGGCAGGGGTGTCGAGCAGGAGGAACTGGAACCCGGCGGAGGTGATGCACGGCGCTTCCCCCCCCTCGCTGCGGGACCCCGTCAGCGCACCCCCAAAATTGAGGGGGGACCCCCAAAATTGAGGGGGGACCCCCAAAATTGAGAGGGGGGTGTCCCCAAGCCGGTAGGGGACCCCAAAAGCAGCCACGCATCCCTATCCTGAGCCACCCCCCTCCGCAAGGAGCCTGCCCTGAGCCCTGCCGGGGACCCCCCCCGAATCTCTCCTGGGGCACCCCAAATCTCTCCCTGGGACCCCAATATCCCCAGGACCCCCCCCAGTCCTTCCCCAGGGACCCCAAGTCGCACCCTATGGACCCCCAAAATCCCTCCCTGGGACCCCCATACCCCCCCAGAGTCACCCCAATCACCCCCCCCCCCCGGTCTCCCCTCAATCCTTCCCTGGGGTCCCCAAGTTCTCCAGGGGTCCCCAAAATCCCCTCTGTGACTCCCCAGACTCCTGGGGACCCCCCCCCCCCCAAATTCCCCACCCAACCCTCCCGAGACCCCCCCCCCTAAAACCCTCTCTTGCCCCCCCAATCCATTCCTGGAGCCCCCCCCAAATCCTCCAGGCCCCCCTCAAATCCCCCACATCCCCCCCAAAATCGCTCCATGCCCCCCCCAAATCCCTCCAAGCCTCCCCAAAATCCCCCCACGGCCCCCCCAAATCCCCCCATGCCCCCCACCCACCCCTTTCCCAAGCTACCAACTCTCCCAAGACCCCCCTAAAATTCTCCCTCGCCCCCCCCCATTCCTGAGCCCCCCTAAATCCTCCAGATCCCCCCAAATCGCCCCCTTGTCCCCCCCACACCCCTTCCCCACGCTCTCAACCCCCCTAAGACCCCCCCAAATCCCTCCAGACCCCCCCAAATCCTCCCTTGTCCCCCCCACACCCCTTCCCCACGCTCTCAACCCCCCTAAGACCCCCCCAAATCCCTCCAGACCCCCCCAAATCCTCCCTTGTCCCCCCCACACCCCTTCCCCACGCTCTCAACTCTCCTAAGACCCCCCCCAAATCCCTCCAGACCCCCCAAATCCTCCCTTGTCCCCCCCCACACCCCTTCCCCATGCTCTCACCCCCCCTAAAACCCCCCACTAAAACCCTCCCTTGCCCCCTACCCCCCTAAATCCATTCCTGGGCCCCCTCTGCTCCCCTAAATTACCCCCCTAGGCCCCCCCAAATTCCCCCATGCCCCCCCCCCCTCACCTCTTCATGAGCCCAGCCTGAATGAGCAGCTGGGCCAGATCCTGACTCACGGCCGCGCTGGGAGACCCCACCATAAAGTGCAGAATCACCTAAAAATAGGACTTTGGGACCCCCCCCCGGATATCGGGGTCCCCTGGGGACCCCCCCCCCGAATATCGGGGTGTCCCCCCCCCCCAAGGCTCACCTCCCAGCGCTCCTCGGCGTACTTGTCCAGCGCCGGCACGTCGCGGGCGTGCTTGTCCGGCCCCAGCTGGCTCGTGTCGTCCGACCAGGCCTTGCCCCTGCGCCCCGGGACCCTTTAACTCGGCCCCCCCCAACCCCCCCCAAATTGGGAGCACCCCAATATCCCCCCCCTCCTCCCCCCCGGTACCCCCAAACTTCACTACCTGTCCCGGTACCCCCCGTAATTCTCTCGTTATCCCACGTCAGCGTCTGTCACCCCAAGTTCCCCCCCGTTACTCCCCGTCACCCCAAATTCCCCCCCACCCCTGTGACCCCACGTGCCCCCCATTACCCTGTCACCCCAAATTTCCCCCCCACACCCCTGTGACCCCACGTGCCTGTTACCCCCCCTCACCCCAAATTACCCCCGTGACCCCACGTGCCCCCCATTACCCCCCGTCACCCCAAATTACCACCCCACACCCCTGTAACCCCACGTGCCCCCCATTACCCCCCGTCACCCCAAATTACCCCCCGTGACCCCACGTGCCCCCCATTACCCCCCGTCACCCCAAATTACCCCCCGTGACCCCACGTGCCCCCCATTACCCCCCGTCACCCCAAATTACCCCCCACACCCCTGTGACCCCACGTGCCCCCCATTACCCCCCGTCACCCCAAATTACCCCCCGTCACCCCAAATTACCCCCCACACCCCCGTGACCCCACGTGCCCCCCATTACCCCCCGTCACCCCAAATTACCCCCCCACACCCCTGTGACCCCACGTGCCCCCGTCACCCCGAATTACCCCCCCGTGACCCCACGTGCCCCCCATTATCCCCCGTCACCCCAAATTACCCCCCCACACCCCTGTGACCCCACGTGCCCCCCATTACCCCCGTCACCCCAAATTTCCCCCCACACCCCTGTGACCCCACGTGCCCCCCGTTACCCCCCGTCACCCCAAATTCCCCCCCACCCCTGTGACCCCACGTGCCCCCCATTACCCTGTCACCCCAAATTTCCCCCCCACACCCCTGTGACCCCACGTGCCTGTTACCCCCCCTCACCCCAAATTACCCCCGTGACCCCACGTGCCCCCCATTACCCCCCGTCACCCCAAATTACCACCCCACACCCCTGTAACCCCACGTGCCCCCCATTACCCCCCGTCACCCCAAATTACCCCCCGTGACCCCACGTGCCCCCCATTACCCCCCGTCACCCCAAATTACCCCCCACACCCCTGTGACCCCACGTGCCCCCCATTACCCCCCGTCACCCCAAATTACCACCCCACAACCCTGTAACCCCACGTGCCCCCCATTACCCCCGTCACCCCAAATTACCCCCCACACCCCCGTGACCCCACGTGCCCCCCATTACCCCCCGTCACCCCAAATTACCCCCCCACACCCCTGTGACCCCACGTGCCCCCCGTTACCCCCCATCACCCCAAATTACCCCCCCACACCCCTGTGACCCCACGTGCCCCCCGTTACCCCCCATCACCCCAAATTACCTCCCCACCCCTGTAACCCCACGTGCCCCCCATTACCCCCCGTCACCCCAAATTAACCCCCCGTGACCCCACGTGCCCCCCATTACCCCCCGTCACCCCAAATTTCCCCCCCACCCCTGTGACCCCACGTGCCCCCATCACCCCAAATTACCCCCCCGTGACCCCACATACCCCCCATTACCCCCCGTCACCCCAAATTACCCCCCCGTGACCCCACGTGCCCCCCATTATCCCCCGTCACCCCAAATTACCTCCCCACCCCTGTGACCCCACGTGCCCCCTATTGTCCCCCCCTTACCCCATGTCCCCCCCATTGTCCCCCCTTCCCTAATTACCCCACTTGTCCCCCCATGTCCCCCCTCACCCCATGTCCCCCCATTGTCCCCTCCTTGTCCCCCCCCACCCCAGCCCCTCATGTCCCCCCCTTACCCCACGTACCCCCATTTGTCCCCCCCTTACCCCATGTCCCCCCATTGTCCCCCCACTTGTCCTCAGTGTCCCCCATTTGTCCCCCCATTTGTCAACCCATTGTCCCCCCCTTACTCTATGTCCCCCCCTTACCCAATTGTCCCCCCACTTGTCCCCCCCTTACCCCATGGTTCCCCACTTGTCCCCCCATTGTCCCCCCTTGCCCCATTGTCCCCCACTTGTCCTCAGTGTCCCCCCCTTTGCCCCCCCATTGTCCCCCCCTTACTCCATGTCCCCCCCTTACCCCATGGTCCCCCACTTGTCCCCCCATTGTCCCCCCTTGCCCCATTGTCCCCCACTTGTCCTCACTGTCCCC